>NC_080177.1:55076532-55236532 GCF_950295315.1 Erinaceus europaeus | reverse complement strand
CTGCTTAGGTCAGATCCCTATTCCTTAGGTCAGATCCCTATTCCTTTTTTTTTTTTAAATTTATTTCTTTATTGGGGGATTAATGTTTTACATTCAACAGTAAATACAATAGTTTGTACATGCATAACATTCCCCAGTTTCCCATTTAACAATACAACCCCCACTATGTCATTTATCATCGTTCATGGACCTGTATTCTCCCCACCCACCCACCACAGAGTCTTTTACTTGGGGGCAATATGCCAATTCCATTTCAGGTTCTACTTGTGTTTTCTTTTCTGATCTTGTTTTTCAACTTCGGCCTGAGAGTGAGATCATCCCATATTCATCTTTCTGTTTCTGACTTATTTCACTCAACATAATTTTTTCAAGGTCCATCCAAGATGGGCTGAAAATGGTGAAGTCACCATTTTTTACAGCTGAGTAGTATTCCATTGTGTATATAGACCACAACCTGGGTTGCTTCCAGGTTTTGGCTATTACAAATTGTGCTGCCAAGAACATATGTGTACACAGATCTTTTTGGATGGATGTGTTGGGTTCCTTAGGATATATCCCCAGGAGAGGAATTGCAGGGTCATAGGGTAGGTCCATTTCTAGCCTTCTTAGAGTTCTCCAGACTGTTCTCCACAGAGGTTGGACCAACTGACATTGCCACCAGCAGTGTAGGAGGGTTCCTTTGACCGCACACCCTCTCCAGCATTTGCTGCTGTTACCTTTTCTGATGTATGACATTCTCACAGGAGTGAAGTGGTATCTCATTGTTGTCTTTATTTGCATTTATCTGACAGAGTCTTGGAGCATTTTTTCATGTGTTTCTCGGCTTTTTGGATCTCTTCTGTGGTGAATATTCTGTCCAAGTCCTCCCCCCATTTTTGGATGGGGTTATTTGTTGTCTTGTTGTTGAGTCTGGCAAGCTCTTTATAAATATGTTGGTTATTAAACTCTTATCTGATGACATGTAAAGATCTTCTCCCATTCTGTGAGGGGTCTCTTGGCTTGGGTAGTGGTTTCTTTTGCTGTGAAGAAGCTTTTTAATTTGATGTAGTCCCATAGGTTTATACTTGCCTTAGTCTTCTTTGTAACTGGTTTCGTTTCATTGAAAATGTCTTTAAAATTTATGCGGAAAAGAGTTCTGCCAATATTTTCCTCTAAGTATTTGAAAGTTTGTGGTCTAACATCCAAGTCCTTGATCCACTTGGAATTTACTTTTGTATTTGGTGAAATACAGTGATTCAGTTTCATTCTTCTGCATGTTTCAACCCATTGTTTCCAAAACCATTTGTTGAAGAGACTCTGCTTTCCCCACTGAATAGTCTGGGCCTCTTTGTCAAAGATTAGATGTCCATAGGTGTGGGGCCTCATTTCTGGGCTCTCAATTCTATTCCACTGGTCAGTGTGTCTATTCATGTTCCAGTACCAAGCAGTTTTGTTGACAGTGGCCCTATAATATAGTTTGAGATCTGGGAGTGTGATGCCTCCGGTTCTGTTCTTTTTTCTCAAGATTGTTTTGGCAATTCTAGGTCTTTTCTGGTTCCAGATAAACATTTGTAGCATTTTTTCTATTCTCCTAAAAAATGTGCTTGGGATCTTGATGGGGATAGCATTAAATTTGTAGATGGCTCTGGGTAATATATTCATCTTGATGATGTTAATTCTTCCAACCCATGAACATGGAATATCTTTCCACTTCTTTGTGTCTTTTTCAATTTCTTTGAGTAGTGATTCATAATTTTCAGTATACAAGTCTTTCACTTCTTTGGTTAGGTTTACTCCTAGATATTTTATTGTTTTTGTTGCTATAGTAAAAGGAATTGATTTCTGGATTTCAATTTCTTCTAACTTAGTGTTTGCATAGAGGAATGCCACTGACTTTTGAATGTTAATTTTGTAGCCTGACACCTTACTGTATTGCCTGATGATTTCCAAAAGCTTCTTGCTGGATTCCTTAGGTTTTTCCATGTATACTATCATGTCATCTGCAAATAGGGAGAGTTTGACTTCTTCGCTTCCAATCTGTATCCCTTTAATTCCTTGCTCCTGCCTGATTGCTATGGCAAGAACTTCCAACACTATGTTGAATAGTAATGGTGATAGTGGGCATCCCTGTCTAGTACCTGATCTGAGTGGAAATGCTTCCAGTTTTTCACCATTGAGTATGATGTTGGCTGTAGGTTTGCTATATAGAGACTCCACTATCTTCAGGAATTTTCCATCTATTCCCATTTTTTGTAGTGTTTTGATCATAAAGGGATGTTGTATTTTGTCAAAGGCTTTCTCTGCATCTATTGATATTACCATGGGGTTTTTGATCTTGCTTTTGTTGATATGGTGGATCACATTGATTGATTTACGTATATTAAACCAACCTTGCATGCCTGGGATAAACCCCACTTGGTCATGATGAACAATCTTTTTGATATACTGTTGTATCCGGTTGGCTAGAATTTTGTTCAATATTTTCATATCTATGTTCATCAGAGATATTGGTCTATAGTTTTCTTTTTTGGTTGTGTCTCTGTCTGCTTTTGGTATCAGGGTGATGTTGGCTTCATAGAAGCTGGCAGGGAGTATTCCAGTGTCTTCAATCTTCTGGAAGACTTTTAAAAGTAGAGGTATTAGTTCTTCTTTGAAGGTTTTGTAGAATTCATTTGTAAAACCATCTGCTCCAGGACTTTTATTTTTGGGGAGATTTTTGATAACTGTTTCAATTTCATTAGCTGTGATGGGCCTGTTCATGTTATCCACTTCCTCTTGACTTAGTTTTGGAAGTTGGTAGGTATCTAGGAAATCGTCCATTTCTTCCAGGTTCTCTAGCTTGGTGGCATATATTTGTTCATAGAAGCCTCGCATGATATGTTGAATTTCTGCAGTGTCTGTTGTGATATCTCCTCTTTCATTTACTATCCGATTTATTTGGGTCTTCTCCCTTTTTTGTTTTGTGAGTCTGGCTAAAGGTTTGTCGATTTTGTTTACTCTTTCGAAGAACCAACATTTACTTTCGTTGATCTTTTGTATAGTTTTCCTATTCTCAATGTTATTTATTTCTGCCCTAACTTTAATGATTTCTGACCTTCTCGTTGCTTTAGGGTTCCTTTGTTGTTCTTCTTCTAGGTCTTTAAGATGTGCAATCAGGCTGTTTATTTGTGCTTTTTCTTATTTCCTAATGTGTGCTTGTATAGCTATGAACTTCCCTCTTAGGACTGCTTTAGCTGTGTCCCAAATATTTTGATAGCTTGTGTCTTCATTTTCATTGAACTCTCGAAACATTTTGATTTCTTCCTTGATTTCCTCTTTGACCCAGAAGTTGTTAAGAAGTGTACTGTTGAGCTTCCACATTTTGGGACTGTTACTAATCTTTTGTTGATTGTTAAGTGTTAGTTTAATTCCACTGTGGTCTGAGAAGATGCTTGGGATGATTTCAATGCTCTTGAATTGGCTGATGTTGTCTTTGTGGCCTAACATATGATCTATCCTTGAAAATGACCCATGTGGATTTGAGTAAAATGTGTATTCCAGTTTCTTGGGATGAATAACTCTGAAAATGTCCAATAGTTCTAGTTTATCTATCTCTTCATTTAGCTCCCTTATGTCTTTATTGATTTTAAGCCTGGATGATCTGTCAAGTTGAGAGAGTGGGGTGTTGAAGTCCCTTACTATGATTGTGTTACTACTGTTCATATATTGCTATAGCTCTTTCAGTAGAAGTTTGATGTATTTAGATGGATTTTTAAAAAAATTTATTTCTTTATTGGGGAATTAATGTTTTACATTCAACAGTAAATACAATAGTTTGTACATGCATAACATTCTCCAGTTTCCCATTTAACAATACAACCCCCACTATATCATTTATTATCCTTCATGGACCTGTATTCTCCCCACCCACCTACCCCAGAGTCTTTTACTTTGGTGCAATACGCCAATTCGACTTCAGGTTCTACTTGTTAGATGGTTTCTCATTGGGTGCATAGATATTAATAATTGTTAAGTCCTCTTGATTGACTGATCCTCTGAGCATTAAGTAGTGTCCATTCCTATCTTTTTTAATCTTATCTATTTTCAAGTATATCATGTTAGATATGAGAATAGCTGCTCCTGCCCTTTTTTGTGGGTCATTGGCTTGTATGATAGTTTTCCATCCTTTCACTTTAAGTCTGTGTTTGTCTTGTTGAGTTAGGTGGGTTTCCTGTAGACAGCATATTGTTGGGTTGTATTTTCTGATCCATCTTCCTACTCTGTGTCTTTTAATAGGTGAATTCAGGCCATTAACATTTATTGATATCAAAGATTGAAGATATTTTAACACCATTCTTGTAGAGTTTTAGAGTGTTTTGATATATGTCCTATTTGTGGTGGTCTGATTGTTTATAGGAGACCTTTCAGAACTTCTTTCAGGACAGGCTTGGTGATGGTTGATTCCTTCAACTGTTGCTTGTCTGAGAAGGTTTTGATGCCTCCATCTAGTCTGAATGACAGTCTAGCAGGATATAGTATTCTTGGCTGAAAGCCTTTCTCATTGAGCACTCGATAGATATCTTGCCATTCTCTTCTGGCCTGTAGTGTTTGTATGGAGAAGGCTGCTGCTAATCTTATGGGTTTTCCTTTGTAGGTGACTCTTTGTTTTTCTCTTGCAGCCTTCAGGATCCTTTCTTTATCCTTATTCCTTTCCAAACTAAGTATGATATGTCTTGGTGTCTTTAGGTCTGGGTTAATTCTGTTTGGGACCCTCTGTGCTTCTTGAATTTTTATATCTTTGATGTTGTCTAGACTAGAGAAGTTTTCAGCTACTATGGCCTGGAAAATGCTTTCTTCCTCTCCTTCTCTTTCTTCCTCTGGTATGCCAATAATGTGTATATTGTTTCTTTTGAAGTCATCCCATAGGACTCTGTTGTTGTTTTCAGCATCTCTTAATCTCTTTTTGAGATCTCTTACTTCTTTTTTAGTTGTCTCTAATTCATCTTCAATCTTGCCAATTCTGTCTTCAGCCTCATTTATTCTAGTCTTTCTGCCCTCTACTGTTTTCTGGAGTTCATCTATTTTGTTGCCCTGCTCTGATACTGTTTTAGCTTGTTCAGCTGGTTGCATTCTTAGCTCAGCAATTTCAGCTGTCAGCTCTCTAATAACCATGAGATAATTAGAATTTTCTTCCATATTCTCATTTGTTGTTCCTGCATTTCTGATTACAATTTTTTCAAATTCTTTACTCACTACTGTTATTATTTCCTTAGCTAATATTTGGATGTTGAACTCGTTGTTTTGTGCTTCACCCTCTGGAGGACTTTTAGCTGGACTCTTGTCCTGGTTCGAGTCTCCAATATTTTTTCTTGTTGTTTTAACCATTTTATATATTATGTTATAACTTCCCTTTATCAGTACTTTTCAAATTATAGATCATTATTGCCTGGATTGACTTGTGTCTAAGTAAGTTAATTAAAGGGTTCACAGTGGTGGAAGTTAAAAGTTATTTCAATCCCTGAGTTGGAGCTCAGTGATTTAAAAGCCTCTTTTTTTTTCCTTCCCTGTAGGCTATGGGAGCCTGAGGGCTTTTAAACTATCAATAGGCTTCTTAGCTTAATCACTGACTCCTGACCAAGAGATAAAGCAGGGTGTGGCAGAGATAATCCAGTGTTTATTCAAAGAGACTTTCACAGCCCTCAGCTATGCTACCGAGGTATAGGTCTTCTGAGTTTCCTGGTTAGATCTCTGTCCCCTGGTGTCCCTTCCTGTCGCTGCTTCAGATTCTGAGGGTAGTAGCAATGAAGACTCAGAGTTGCACTTGGTGAGTCTCTGGGGAGTCCTCTCCTCCCTTCAGCTGTCCCCTTGTTGGTGGAGCAGACTGGAGGTGGTGTCTCAACTGTTAAACTGCTGAGCTGTTAGCAGTCACTTAATCTCTCATTAGGCCCCTCTCTCCTCTCTGTCACCAGCCACACGTGTTTGTACTCACCAGTGATTTACTGGGTTCCTGTGGTCATTCTAGTCCTGTCTTGTTTCGGGGCGGGGTGGTCTCCTTTGGTATTCCTAGTTGATCCGGGAGAGGAGAGGACAGGAGACAAAGCGATCTGCTGTTCCTAGCTCTGCTTCTGGAAGTCCTTCCAAAGGGATATATTTATAAAATGTTCCTTTAAAATATTTATTTTTATTTGATAAGGTAGATTGTAGGTAGGTAGGAGGGGAGAGAGAGAGAGAGGGAGAGGGAGAGGGAGAGGGAGAGGGAGAGGGAGAGGAGAGAGAGAGAGAGTTGGGGGTGGGAAGGAGAGGAATCTGATTTATGTGATGCCAGGGATTAAATTTGGAAGCTCATGCTTACAAGGCCAGAGCTCCAATCACTGCATCACTTCCAGGGCCTCTCGAAATAATATTTCTAAACTAGAAGTAGAACTTAAAGATGTCTCCGTCAGTCTTCACTGACTTGAAAAGTTTGACATAAAATTTCTAAATAGCAATTGCCAGTCATCCAAATAGTGGACATTGGTTTGAATTGATTCTTTGTTTTTTTAACAATCCATGCACAGCAGGAAACATGGAAAGCTTTCCCTTTAGGGTTCTAGAAATTTCCTTTTTCTGAACCTATGTATTTTTATCTCTCCCATGGAAAACATCAACACCAGGGGTAAAATGGAATTCAGGATTCTTAAATGATCCCTTGCTCTAACATGGCTCATTTTCCATCATAGAACCTCTGGGGTTACTTCAATTTTTAAAAGCCTGTTAGCCACTGAAATTGAGCAGTTGATTCAAAC
This sequence comes from Erinaceus europaeus, assembly GCF_950295315.1. Taxonomy (NCBI): domain Eukaryota; kingdom Metazoa; phylum Chordata; class Mammalia; order Eulipotyphla; family Erinaceidae; genus Erinaceus; species Erinaceus europaeus. The sequence goes on along the minus strand of NC_080177.1, from coordinate 55,229,789 downwards.
TGGTATAACTGACAGAAGGGGACCTGTAAAAAATGCCACATGCCTAGGGTGCACTAGGAAACCCTTGATATAATACTACTTCTCTCTCCATCTGCAGTTTGGGGACTCAACACAACCCCAGACCTGGTCCCTGGTCCCTTCCAAATCTGCAGAAAGCGCATCTCTGCTAGTCTGAGCCCAGCCATTTCTCAGTTGCCTGGGAGCTATAGGAAAACATCATTAACTCAATCTGTGTTAACCTGAAATGCTGAAAATAAAATAGTAACTCGGAGGCTATTTCTTTAGTTTTATGTTATCTTCTTCTTTTTTTTCCTCCAGGGTTATTGCTGGGCTCGGTGCCTACACCATGAATCCACCGCTCCTGGAGGCCATTTTTTCCCCTTTTGTTGCCCTTGCTCTTGTAGCCTCCTTGTGGTCATTATTATTGCCGTTGTTGATGTTGTTTGTTGTTGGATAGGACAGAGAGAAATGGAGAGAGGAGGGTAAGACAGAGAGGGGGAGAGAGAGATAGACACCTGCAGACCTGCTTCACCACCTGTGAAGCGACTCCCCTGCAGGTGGGGAGCAGGGGGCTCGAACCGGATCCTTATGCCGGTCCTTGCGCTTTGCGTCACATGCGCTTATCCCACTGCGCCATCGCCCGACCCCCTCCTGTTACCTTCTATAAAGATTTTCTTTTTCTTTAAGCTACGGTTGGTTGCCAATCATCTTTCTCATTGCAGCTGCTCATTTATTTCACTGTCCAGCTTTATTGGGACATAAGTAACTTATAAATTTGTGTAAGTTTAATGTCTAGGATGTGACTCTATGATATACATATGTATATTGTAAAACAATAGGCGCAATAGATTAGTTAACACCTCTACTACCACATGTCTGTCTGTCTATCTGTCTATATAGTGTGTATGTGTTGGGGAAGAGAACTTTTGAGTCTGCTCTCTTTAAAGCTTCTTTTTCAAATTTCTATTTTGCATTCAGTTCTGCCTGTCAGCAATCTACACGGGAGAAGGGAAATTATTTTTTCTCCTCTGTGCAGAGGCAGGAATAAAGGAAACAGGTCCATTATACTGTGGGATCTCTTCCCTGGGCCCTCATTTATTTATGCAGATGGAATCAAGTAGCAGTGAATTCTTTTTAAAAAGTGGGCTTAGTGACAGAAAGCACAAAATCTGAAACCCTTTAAAAACCCTTTGGAAACATGGATGGAGGTAGACCAGGCAGGGATACAACCCTATTTAACAGGTCTTGGAAAAAGCTGGGGGACTTCTAGACAGATGATATGTATGTTTCTATGTGGTGCAAAGACCTATAGTAATTTGACAAAACTAGTTTCGTTTTTATTTCTTTGCATTCACATTAATTTTTCTGGCATGGACATGCTACAGAGCCCCTGACACTTTGCTCTAGCAAATCATCCTCATACAATGTTGCTTGGTTTTCTGCTGTGAGATAAAAGAGATCTCTTGGTGCAAGTCACTTGAATACAATTTACCCTTAAAGGATGAGCACGTAACTTATCTCATAAATCAGAACAGCTCAAAGCCAAAGTAACCACCAAAAATAATTAGTAGTGGTGGGAGAAGATAGCATAATAGCTATACAGAAGACTTTTATGCCTGAGGTTCTGATGCCCCAGACTCAGTTACCTGCACCACCATAAACCAGAACTGAGCAGTATTCTGGTCTCTCTCTCTCTCTCTCTCTCTCTCTCTTTCTATATATATATTTATATTTATATAATTTTTTTCTAAAAATTATTTTCATTATTTTATTTTCATAAGAGAGGTACAGGAGAAAGACCAGAGCATTAGCCAGCACTGGCTTATGGTGATGTATGTGATTGAACCTTGTACTTCAGAACCTCAGGCATGAAAGTCTTTTGCATAACCATTATGTTATCACCTCTGCCCTCTCTATACCTCTCTCAATAAATAAAATAAGTACTGAAAGAAGAAGAATAGTTGATCATAAAAAGATAGATACTGAAATGTATGGTGAGTGATTCAGCACTAAGTCCCCAGTTAGTAGTAGTAATCCAGGTCCATAATTGGCTCAATTAAATTTTACAGAGGCTTCCTAGGAATCATTCTTTTCCTTCAAACACTTGGTAATCAAGAATAAGATTGTATGAATGAATGCCAGCTTTATGGCAAATAAAGCAAGAGACAGGGAAAAAAAAGACTGCAAGGCCATTGCTCATTCTACTTTTGCTTTGCACTCTAGCTCAAGAAGAAGTTTTCTATGAGAGAGACAGGCTGGGAGTATGTATCAACCTGTCAATGCTCATGTTCAGTAGGGAAGCAATTACAGAAGCCAGATCTTCCACCTTCTGCACCTCGTAATGATCCTGGGTCCATACTCCCAGAGGGATAAAGAATAGGTAAGCTATCAGGGGAGGGGATGGGATACTGTGTTCTGGTGGTGGGGATTGTGTGGAGTTGTACCCCTCTTATCCTATGTTTTTTGTCAGTGTTTCCTTTTTATAAATAAAAATTAAAAAAAGAAGTTTTCTTATTTGTTTGTTCAAATGACAACTTTCTAATAGTTTATCTTTTACTCTGTGTGCTTACTAGGACTGTCTGTAGTAAAATGTTAGCTACAGTAGCAGAAGTAACAGAAGTTCCCCCCCGCCCCAGTCCCAGTTATGGAGGCTAGAAGTCCAAGATAAAGGTGTTGGCAGGATTCATTGTTTCTAAGGCTTGTCCTCAATGCCTAGGCTACCAACCTACTGCCATCTCCTGGCATGGTCCTCCCTTTGTAAACAGGCACCCTTGATATTTCTCTGTGAGTCTGAACTCTTTTTTGACAAAATGAAATTGGATTAGAACCCATCAAAAAAATGTCCTTTTCACCCCCTCTTCAAAGGTGAGTTACTGGGGAATATGGCTTGAATGCAAATATTGGGGAGATGCAAGTCAGTCCATAGCACTGTCATGCCTTCTCCATCTAGCTTCTTTTTTTTTAATTTATTTATTGGGGAATTAATGTTTTACATTCAACAGTAAAAACAATAGTTCGTACATGCATAACGTTTATCAGTTTTCCATATAACAATACAACCCCCACTAGGTCCTCTGTAATCCTTCTTGGACCTGTATTCTCCTACACACCCACCCCAGAATCTTTTAACTTTGGTGCAATATGCCAATTCCAGTTCAGGTTCTACTTGTGTTTTCTCTTCTGATCTTGTTTTTCAACTTCTGCCTGAGAGTGAGATCATCCCATATTCATCCTTCTGTTTCTGACTTATTTCACTTAACATGATTTTTTTCAAGGTCCATCCAAGATAGGCTGAAAGTGGTCAAGTCAATATTTTTAATAGCTGAGTAGTATTCCATTGTGTGTATATACCACAACTTGCTCAGCCACTCACCTGTTGTTGGACACCTGGGTTGCTTCCAGGTTTTGGCTATTACAAATTGTGCTGCCAAGAACATATGTGTACACAGATCTTTTTGGATGGGTGTGTTGGGTTCCTTAGGATATATGCCCAGGAGAGGAATTGCAGGATCATAGGGTAGGTCCATTTCTAGCCTTCTGAGACTTCTCCAGACTGTTCTCCACAGAGGTTGCACCAGTTTACATTCCCACAGCAGTGCAGGAGGGCTCCTTTGACACCCCCCCACACTCTACAGCATTTGATGCTGTTACCTTTTCTGATGTATGTTCTCACAGGAATGAAGTGGTATTTTATTGTTTTATTTATTTGCATTTCTCCAACAATCAAAGACTCGGAGCATTTTTTCATGTGTTTCACGGCCTTTTGGATCTCTTCTGTGGTGAATATTCTGTCCACGTCCTCTTCCCATTTTTGGATGGGGTTATTTGCTTTGATCTAGTCTCCATTTCATCAGTTTGCTGTTCTTTCTCATTTTTCTGACTCACTGAACACCCCAATTGGCCTGCTGATACTCCCTTTAGAACACTAACTGTGTTTATTGTAGGCATTGTGATGGTGTGGTGGCTCAAAATATGGAAGAATTGAAAAACACTCATTTTTTATTTTATTTTTTTGTTTATAAAAAGGAAACACTGACAAAACTATAGAATAAGACAGGTACAGCTCCACACAATTCCCACCACCAGAACTCCATATCCCATCCCATCCCCTGATAGTTTTCCTATTCTTTAAAACTCTGGGATTATGGACACAAGGTCATTGTGGGATGCAGAAGATGGAAGGTCCGACTTCTGTAATTGCTTCCGCACTGAACATGGGTTGACAGGTTGACCCATTTTCGCAGCCTGCCTCTCTCTCCCTAGTGGGGAGGGGTTCTGGGGAAGCAGAGCTCAAGGACACATTGGTGGGGTTGTCTGTCCAGGGAAGTCTGGTTGGCATCATGCTAGCATCTGGAACCTGGTGGCTGAAAAAAGTGTTAACATACAAAGCCAAACAAATTGTTGATCAATCATGAACCTAAAGGCTGGAATAGTGCAGATGGAGAGTTGGGGGGTCTCTGTTTTGTAGATAGCTAGTAGGCATATTTTAGCTATATTCCAAAGGGCCTGTGGCTATATGAGGTTTTTTTTCCCCTGAGCCTGAAATCTGATATGCAGGTGGATCCAAGTTATTGTCTGGGGAGATGATATCATGGCTGGAAAAAGGACCAGAAGTTGGGTCAGGAAAGAGAGTAACTCCCTAATATGGGAAAGGGGTATAAATATTGTTGACTGTAAACCCCATCGATTTGATGTGATCTGGGGCCCATATTGAGCTTAGGAGCTTATGTGACCTCTGCATCCCTGTATATCTGACCTCAAATTCTGTGGTCATAAGTAGGAACATTCCAAGCTGCCCCAATATCGAGCCATCTTCCCTTCGGAATACGGCACATTCTCTACCGTTGTTGATCCAAGTTGACGGCACGGTCCTATGGGGACCCACAAAGGTGTCTATTTTGTTGTTCCTGATAGAGATGACCGGTAACAATGGAGAGAGGGATTTATTCAAGGTCTAGGCCCATTATATCTGTTTGGGAATCTCAGGACTCCCCGAATAGGGCCCCAGCTGATGGGGTGACCTGATAGTGACTAGAGCCATCGTTAAAGTATAGAGACTGGCTACTCTGAACTCTAAAATAAGTTGCTTGAATGTTGGGGTGTCTTTACGGTCCTCTATCAAGGTATCAAAAGCCCAAAAATGAGATTAGGGAGTGTAAAAAAAAAAAAACTTCTTCTGAGTCTGAAGACTGCCCCCACTCTGCTAATTCATGACAGAACAAGTCCAAGCTATTCTCTGAGGCTTACCAGATAACCCTTTTATCTTCAAGATAGACTGTGTTGGCCTTTTCCTCTTAGTGCTACTGATGCAGATGGGTTTAGTTCTGCTGTTACATGGATCGTACTGCTTTGTACAGCATTTTCTTTTGGAACATTGCAAGTAGTGTGAATTCCAGAGTGGTTTCAACAACTGCTTAATCCAATACTGCCTCATACTGACCCTAGAACTGCAAAAAATTGCAGAACCCGAAACCAATGTCAGTTCAAAATCTATTCTACAGGAGTAGAAAAAAGACAATGCTACATGATAATATCTTATTTTGTTTTCTATTTCCTTGGTTCAGGTTACAAGAAAAAGATATAAGACATATAAACAAGCATGTCAACAACAACAATAATAACAACAAAAGGGAGGCTTCCTTTCCCCTATTAGAGAAAGCTGCTGGATCTCTGACTTCACCTTGGTTCTCTGTATCCTGAAGCTTTCTTATTTACAGCAGGACAACAAGTATCTCCTTAGCAACTATCTCAATAAGGTCAGAATCATCTCTCTTTTTTTAATGAAGATTACTTCCTTCTTTTTTTAAAAAGATTATCTTTATTTATTAATTGGATAGACAGCCAGAAATTGAGAAGAAAGGGGGAGATAGAGAGGGAGAGAGACAGAGAGACACCTGCAGCCCTGCTTCACCACTCACAAAACTTTCCCCCTGCAGGTAGGGACCATGGGCTCGAACCTGGGTCCTTGCGCACTGTAACATGTGTGCTCAACCAGGTGCGCCACTACCCAGCCCCAGAAGATTATTTCCTTCTTTAGCAAAGAAATATCTTGTTCATAAATGCATACCTAAGACCAGTAGGACATTATTTCTCCAAAGAAAACAGCTATAAAGTATAGCTAGTAGAATACTCTACCAATAGAGATCTAATTATACCAGATAAGAGTATAACAAGCCTATAGATGACATAAACTATGGAATGGCCATGGAGTGGCCTAAAAGTAGGTTGTGAGGAGAAGCAGACAAAGAGAAAGGCAAGAGTCCTACATAGTTGGCCCTTGAATTAATTACCTGAGAGGCTGAACCTTGTCTTTAATGGGAAATTTTTGTGTTTCTGCTGGAAGGAAAGGAAAGATATTACACACTCTTATTCCATCCAGAGTTAGCCCAAATATAGGCTTTATCTAAGAACTAATGTTTCATTTTAGACGTAAGAGCAAGGTTTCACAGTTGGGCGATTGGCAAAGGCTGAGTGTTTCATCTTCCAATTCATTACCACACATTATCTATAACTTTTGGGTAATTGAGCAAATCATGCCCTTGACAGTCATTCTCCCTCTTTAACTCCAAGGAAAGGTAATTAATTAAGTTCAGTAGGGAATTGTTAACAGCTGCTAATAAACCACAGTTGAGGAAATTACTTAGGAGAGTGCTCTCAGAGCCTATAAAAGTACATGAACTTGAGTAGCTTGGGTGTCTAATGTTCCCTATTTCTGTTGTCATGTCATAGCAGGGCACATGAAATTTGAAACAGCTGGGGAATTTCCATGACATAACCCTAGCTAAGCTTATATAACTTTGAGTGGCTATTTATTTTCGAGCTTAATATTTCTAGGAAAACTTTTCTAGAACACATATTTTGTGTGTAGCCAAACTACAGCAATCCAGACAGTTAACTGACTAACCAGTATTCATTCAACAGTATATATGCCATCTTGAGTGTCACACGCATGAAAACACACACACACACACACACACACACTGAATTACTCTCCATTCTAAAGAAGTCAGAATCTCAATGGGGTCACACTGTGGATAAAGGAAACAAGTGGAGACTGACGTGGTGAAAATGTAAGTGCCAAGTGCACATGGAGTAGACTGTTGAGTTATGTGGGCTGGGTGAACAAGACAGGTTTAAGAGGAGAGATGGAACCTAAGCTGGATCCTGGGGAAATCAGATTAGGCCAGAGAAGAGTAGGGGGCAGCCCAAATCAAGGGAGAGCACAGCCTGCCAGAGAGTAAACAGCTTGAGTGAGTCCTGCCTTTCTAGAAAAGAATTGAATGTTTGCATCTATGGAACTTTCATTTCTCCTACCTTTATCCCTTCCCCTCTTCCATGTCTCCTAGATCCTTCTCTTTTCCCTGTCCTTTCCAATAATCCTTCCCACCTCACTCTTCTTCACCACAACCTTTTTAAAGAGTAATTAATTAATTAATTCAAGAAATAACTAGAGCATCATTCTGGCACATGTGATGCTGAAGATTTAACTTGGCATCTCAAGCTTGAGAGTTCAGGGCTTCATTTATGCTTCATGCACTGTACTACCTCCCTGACTGTCCAATTTCTTTTCCTTTCTTTTATCAAGTCTCATGATAATACCTACACACACACACACACACACACACACTGGAGAGAAGTTGAATGGCTCACATAGGTCTTTGTCAATGCAACACTGAACTAGATTTAGACAAGGCATTAGAGTGCATAATTTTGAATCTGGCGCATAATTTCTTTTTTAGGAAGTTAGCTAGTATAAGGACATATTATTAAAAAAATCTAATAATCAGATCTTTAAAGATCTCTGACCAGTTTGGACAGAGAATACAATAAAGGAAGAGCTTGATTTTTGTTCTTGTTTGTTTTAATTGCCACCAGGGTTATTGCTGAAGTATGGTGCCAGCACTATGAATCCACTGCTCCTAGAGGCCATTTATTTCTTTTCTTTTCTTTCCTTTCCTTCTCTTTTCTTTTCTTTTCTTTTCTTTTCTTTTCCTTTCCTTTCCTTTCCTTTTCTTTTTCTTTTCTTTTTCTTTTCCTCTCCTCTCCTCTCCTCTCCTCTCCTCTCCTCTCCTCTCCTCTCCTCTCCTTTCCTTTCCTTTCCTTTCTTCTCTCTTTCTCCATTGTTTCTTTCTTCCGTGTTTGTTTTTACTTTACAGGACAGAGAGCAATTGAGAGGGAGGGGAGATAAAGAGGGAGAGAGAAAGATAAACACCTGCAGACCTGCTTCACTGTGGGGGCTCAAACCCGGGTTCTTGCACATGGTAGTATGTGCCACCACCCCCATTCCCCAAGGAGGAGCCTCTTTAGGGAAGTGTTGGGGATGAAAGTTTAGAAATGCCCAAGATTTATCAATGGAGTACCATATGTGTTAGTCTCTATTAAGTAAGTACATATTATGTATATTTATCTATCTATGTGTGCATATTTACGTGTAAATTCTCATTGAAGGCTCACAGCAGCTCTCTAGGATGCAGATTGAATGTCTAAAATAGTGCTTTTCAACTCTGTGTGTGGGGGTTGTGGGGGGAAGAGGGGGAGAAAGAAGGAGATATGTTTGTTTTGCCTCCTCCTCTGGGACAGTTAGCACTATCTAGAGACACTCTTGGTTGTCAAAGATGCTACTAGCATTAGTAGAGGCCAGGAGTGCTACCAAACCTCCAAGTTGTATTGGTGCCAAAGTTGTGAATCCCTTCCCTGAAAGAATTCTGAAAACTTATGACCCCATTTGTTTAAGTGGACAGATATATAATTCAGTAAAAGTTTCCAACAATGGCAAGGGATACAATTTCTGCTTTATTGATGCTGTTTATTGGTTTTATTATAAGATTTATTTATTTAGTAGGGAAAGAGAGAGAGAGAGAGAGAGAGAGAAAGAATGAGAGAAACATAGTGTCACTCTGGCGTATGCAATGCCAGGGACTGAACTCAGCACCTTATGCCTGACAGTCCAGCATTCTATCCACTATGTCAACTCCTGAACTGCAGTACTGATACTTTAATGCAAATACATTGCAAAGTAAAATCTTGACATCATTCTTTAAAAATGTTTACGATATTGGGCAGAGACAGCGTAATGATTATGCAAACAGACTGTCGTGACTGAGGCTGCAAAGTCCCAGGTTCAATCCCCCACACCACCATCAGCCAGAGCTGAACAGTGCTCTGGTAAAATAAATAAATAAATAAATAAATAAATAAAATGTTTATAATGTTTAAGTGTCATATCAGATTAATCTCTAATATGAACTGTTTTTTTTTGGTTTATCTCACTGTAAACCATGGAGCCCCCAATAAAATGATATAAGAAAGAAACTAGCACTTAATGTTATTACATGTTAAAAGAAACACTAGGGAGTTAGGCGGGAGTGGGTTAAGTGCAAAGCGCAAGGCCCGGTGTAAGGATCCTGGTTCAAGCTCCCAGCTACACACCTGCAGTGGAGTCACTTAACAGGTGGTGAAGCAGGTCTGCAGGTATCTCTTTCTCTCCCCCTCTCTGTCTTCCCCTCCTCTCTCCATTTCTCTCTGTCCTATCTAACAAAACTGACAACAATAAAAACAATAATAATAACTACAACAACGATAAAACAACCAGGGCAACAAAAGGGGAAAAAATAGCCTCCCGGAGCAGTGGATTCATGGTGCAGGCATTGAGCCCCAGCAATAACCCTGGAGGCAAAAAAAAAAAGAAAGAAAGAAAGAAAGAAGAAAGAAAGAAAGAAAGAAAAGAAAAGAAATACTAGTAGGGCTGCAGATATAGCTCAGCCTGTTAGAGCACAAAACTCTAATCGCAGTATCTAATCATTGCATGCTGAGGCCCCCAGAGGCAGCAGGTTCACTCTCAGTGACTCATGCCAAACATGAGCCATTTCCTGATATTTCTATCCTCTCTCTCTCTCTCTCTCCTCTATTTCTCTCCTCTCTTTTTCTCCAAACATAAATAAATATTACTGAGGCTTTACTGTGTCCCATCCTCCTCTAACAGAAACTGATAATTCCAGGCAGACTTTTCCCATATATATAATGTTTTTAATTGAATTAATAATGATCAAAAAGACTGTAGGACAAGAGGGGGTACAATCCACACAGTTTCTACCACCAGAGTTCCACATCCCATCCCCTCCATTTGAAACTTTCCTATTCTTTATCTCTCTGGGAGTATGGAACCAGGATCATTATGGGGTGCAGAAGGCGGAAGTTCTGGCTTCTGTAATTGCTTCTCCACTGGACATGGGCATTAGCAGTTTGATCCATGCTCCCAGCTTGTTTTTATCTTTCTCTAGTAGGGCAGGACTCTGGAGAGGTGTTCCAGGTAACATTGGTCAGGTCATTTACTCAGGTAAGTCAGCTTGGCATCATGGTAGCATCTGCAACTTGGTGACTGAAAAGCATTAAGATATAAAGCAGGGCTGGGGAGACAGCATAATGGTTATGCAATGGACTCTCATACCTGAGGCACTAAGATATAAAGCAGGACAAATTATCTAATGATCAGGAAACTAAATGTAAGAATACAGCAGATGAGATTTGGAGTTTTCATGTTGGAAGGAGCTAGGAAGCCTGTTTTAGGTATATTCCCGGGGGGGGGGGGGGGTCCATGGCTTTATTAATTTTCAGGATGACTTTTCTTCTATTCTCTTTTCTTTCTTTTTTCTCCTTTCTTTCTGTATTTAATAAGACAGAGAGAAACTGAGAGGGGATAGGGATATTGAGAGGAAGAGAAAAGGAGAGATAGCTGAAGCATACCACAAACAAATCTTTTTAAAAGGATAAACAAATAAGGCATATTCCCATTTCACTTTATTCACAGAATATTATTACAATGCAAGATAGTTTATGCTTGTTAGTCTTACTAATTACTCAATCACTTTATCTGAAGCAAAAGAAATATGTAAATTTTGATATGTGGCAACAATTTTAAGGAGGTGGAAAATTGTACTTTTGAAACTTTTATGGTTTCCAAACTAAGTCAGCTCAAAAGTCAGGAAAACTATTATATATATATATATATATATCATTAATGCCTGAGGCATTAAGTCTTTGATTCCCTAACTATATGGACAGATGTTTCAGGAATCTTCAGTGAATTAATAGGGGTATTTACATTTTCAGGATAATTTCAAATGCAGTTTTATTTATTTATTAGTGAGAAAGATGGTAGGAGAAAGAGAAAGAACTAGACATCACTCTGGTACATGTGCTTGGGATCTTATGCTTGAGAGTCCAATGATTCATCCACTGAGCCATCTCCCGGACCACAGAACATAAAACATTTTAAAGGAAATTAAAATACAACTGATAGCAGCTTCAACATCAGACTGAACTATAGTTATTTGGTGATGTCATATTTTTGCAAATCTGAGTTTATGTCAGTTGCTGTGATTAAATAGTAAGTTAGCACAAAAGCCATGGTTGGAAATGAGACAGGTAGTGCCCAGTCCAATTTCCCGGTTTTAAAAGTTGTGCTACATGTGGTTTGAAAGGTGGCACTGTGGCTAGAAGTGCTGGTCTTTCAAGCAGGAAGTTCCAGGTTAAGTTCTCAGCATCCCATGTGCCAGAATCATATACTGGTTCCCCCATGCCCTGCCATTGACAAAAAAAATATCATTTTTTCAAAATAAAATACAAAGCAAGATATTTTTAATATGCACCTCTAATAGATATTCTTTCCCAATTGGTGCTATATCTGTGGATGAACAATGTTATAGTAATGTATAAATATTATATATGAATATAAGCTTATATTTCTATGTCCATTTTAATGGAAGTGAACATTGAATAATCTTGTTAACATAAATATCTGAAGAGTTTTGTCATGGTAGCATCATTTGGCTTTTTCAACTATATGACTTGAAAATGAGTTATATGCAAAAGTCACAAAGTATTCTAGCATCAACAATTATTTTTCATGACTTCTCAGCTATATTAGTTAGTGTTTTGGTTCTGTTGTAAGAATTGAAAACACTTGATTTCTGAAAGAATATGTTGCTCATCCATTAAATTTATTAAACTTCTTTTTAAAAATTTTATTAGTGATTTAATATTGATTTACAAAATTATAAGATAACAGGGGTATATAATTTCATACCATTACTACCACCAAAGTTCTGTGCCCCCCTCCTTCTCCCACTGAAACTGAAATAGTTCTCTGCAGGTCTCAGATATGGGTTCTATCTATCTATCTATCTATCTATCTATCTATCTATCTATCTATCTATCTATCATCTATCTATCTATCTATCCATCTATCTATCATCTGTATCTGTATCTATATAAGTTATTCACTTTCTTAGCTCCGAGTATCCCAATTGTCTTTCATTTGCTCCTTTTGAAGTTTACCACCTGGAGCAGTGCATCCTTATCAATGTTTGAGAAGAATGAGAAGAGTGGTTCTCTATTGTTAATTGGAAGAAGGGCTCTTGCAGAAGCAACTGAGAGGGTTAGTCTGCCTGTCCATCACTGCTATATTCTCAAGGTGGTCTATTTTTTAAAGGTGTAAGTGAAGGGTAAGAACATGGAATCTGGGGGCCAGGTCATGGCACACCCAGATGACAGTACACATTTCCATATGCAAGGACCTGGATTTAAGTCCCTGGTCTGCTGCTGACCCTGGGGAAGAGGAGTTTTGCTCAGGACGTGGACACCTGAAACCCTTCACCATGCTCCTATGAGTTTAAAAAGGGCAAAGCATTTTTGGTCTACTCCTTTCCTTCCAAAGTAGAAGCAGAGTATGGCCTCTGACTGCAGACTTCAGGTGACTTGCCAGCTTTCTCAATTTGTATAAATGAATTAATTTCTTAAACTATTTTATTCATTCATTCATTTATTCATTAGAGAAAAAGACAGATAAATTAAGAGTGAAGAGGAGTCAGGCGGTAGCCCAGTGGGTTAAGTGGAGGTGGGGAAAAACCCAATGACCTTCGGTGAGGATCACCATTCGAACCCTTGGCTCCCCACCTGCAGGGGAGTCGCTTCACAAGCAGTGAAGCAAGTCTGCAGGTGTCTATATTTCTCTCCCCCTCTCTGTATTCCCCTCCTCTCTCCATTTCTCTCTGTCCTATCTAACAACAAATGGCAGCAATAACAACAACAATAAAAAAACAAGAGCAATAAAAGGGAATAAATAAAATTAAAAATTTTTTTTTTAAATTGAGAGTGAAGGGGGAGATAGGGAGATAGGGAGGAAAGGAAAGAGAGGGAGATCTGTAGCTCTGTTTCACTGCTTGTGAAGCTTCCTTCCTGCAGGAGACCAAGAGCTTGAACCCAGGTACTTGAGCACTGTGGTATGTATAATAAATGACTTAATTTGTGCTTCAGTTTCCTGATGTGTAAAGTGTGGTTTACTTAAAGTGTGTACTTACTTCATAGGATTCATCCTACAATGTGAGAATTAAATGAATTCAGGATCCTAAGTTTCTCAAAAATAAGTACAGACTAAGCCCTCAATTAATAGAAACTGCATTAGAGATTCAACTGAGCTCCTTTGGAGACAGTTCTGCCCCCTCAGCCTAGGAGGCCTAGCAGGGCCAGGAGAGGGCCCGAAAGAAAGAGAAACTTTGTGCCAATTCCATTTTTTCTTGTAATTTCTTCTTTTCTGTGAGGAAGGGCCCACTGTCTGGAAAATCCAGGCCATTATGTGCATGAGCGTCTGAGAGGGTCGGTTCCGAGCCCCTTCTTCACAGGAGGGATGGTAGACAGGTCCCTATTCAACCTCATGACCTTAAGATGGATGGAGTTTTCCAGACTGGGAACCTTCTTGCATATACTTCCTTGTTCCTTTTGAACAAGGCCATAAATTACCGTATGTGACCAACTGAAACCCACCCCAAATATCCTGGTTTTTCTTAACTGCCCCCTTCCCCCCTGCCCTGAGGTGCTCATAATTCACCTTTAGAAAGAAGCCTGCCTATGCATGGTCAGCTCATAACCAGACCTTATATGGTAACTTCCCAGAAAAGAGGAAACACCTGATAGGTCAGGATTTAACCCTGCATTGTATGTGGCCCTCACCCTCATCAGCAGTCTCCCCAGGAACTCCAGGGTGGCCTGTCTCTCCCTCCTCCGAGATCCGCTGGTTGATGCACAGAGGAGAACCGCCTCTCATACTTTTTTCTTTCATTCTTCTTCTTCTTTATCTTCTCCTCCTCCTCTTTCTTCTTTTTCCAGTATTGTGTCACTTTACTGTGGCAAGTGCTTACAAAGCAATCTGAAGGCATTACATATAGGGAAATGAGTGGTAATTTTTTTTTTAATTTGTAAATTGGAGATATTGACAAGACCATAGGATAAGAGGGGTATCATCCTACACAATCCCCACCACCAGAACTCCCTATCCCATATCCTTCCCCCCCAAAAGTTCTCCTATTCTTTATCCCTCTGGGAGTATAGACCCAGGAACATTATGGGGTGCAGAAGGTGGAAGCTCTGGCTTCTATCATTGCTTCTCCATTGAACATGGGCATTGGCAGGTGGATCTATATTCCCAGTCTGTTTCTCTCTTTCTCTAGTGGGGTAGAGCTCTGGTCATCTTCATCAGGAACAACATAATGGACTGCTTTGTGGGCTCCCATAGGACCTTGCCCTCAGTGTGGATCAACAATGGTAGAGACTGTTCCATCCTCCAAAGGGAGCTTGGATAACGTACTCTACCTACCACCTGAGGAAGATTTGTCCTGAAATTGGAGTAACCTGGAACATTCCTACTCATTCCTACTCATGACAGAATTCAAGCTCAGACCTACAGGGATGCAGAGGTTACATAGGCTCCTATGCTGAATATGGGCCCTGCATCAAATTGTGGGGGTTTACATTAACAATATTTATGCACTTTTCCCATATCTGGGAGCTACTCTCTTCCCTGATCCTGCTTTCTAGGCCTTTTTCCAGCCATGACATCATCTCCTCAGACAATATCTTGGGTCCACCTGCATATTAGCTGTCAGACTCAGGCAAAAACTAAAGTCATAGGCCCATAGGAATATACTTAAAATAGACCTAGCTTTTTCCAAAATGGAGACCCCAAATTTTCATCTTTTCTTTTTTTAACCAATGTATTGCTCAGCTCTGGTTTATGGTGGTGTAGGGGAATTGACTCTGGAACCTAAAGGAGCCTCAGACATGAGAGTTTATTTGCATAACCATTATGCTATCTCTCCTGCCCATGTGCCAATTCTTTAAAAGGTTCCAGTTTATATATCTGAAGCCAATGCAGGAGATACATAAAGAGAATAGACTCACTATACAGACACATACAAAATTAAGTAAAAAAAGCAGCCACTTTGAGTTTTCTCTATTCTGGACAAAAGGAGTCTTTCAAGAGCTATTAGGAATTTGGCACCAAATTGCTAACCCACAGTAAGCAGTGGGCATTTGCTTGTGCTGCATATACTTCAAGGAAGAAGCAAGAAACAACACTTGCCTCAATTAGGCTGAGAAAAACTGAGAGCTGCAGACTAATGTTTCTTCCCTTTTGTTCTCCAGCATCAAGTGCACTTACATCCCTGTGGCAGTCTGCATTTTCTCCTTTAGTCAACAAAGTAAACTATTCTGTCTTTGTCTCCCTTTCTGGTTTTCTTTCTTTTCTTTTCTTTTCTTTTCTTTTCTTTTCTTTTCTTTTCTTTTCTTTCCTTTCCTTTTCTTTTCTTTTCTTTTCTTTCTTTCTTTTTTCTTTTTCTTTTTTTTGATAGAGTAGTTTGCTTTTGGTTTCTGCCTAGTTAATAGTTAACATTTATGTAAAGTCTACATTTCTCTGATCTGTAAAAGCTGGTGTTGGCAAAGATTGAAGTGATAATTTTGGTGCCAGAAGGTAAATTAAATTGAGGAATCCATGAAATATGTCATGAGTTGCTGAACATTTCAAACAAGAAGGATATTTGGAAACAAACATCTCTGAATTGAGTGTCAGAATTGTTTTGATAGACTAATTCTCGTTCTTTTTTTTTAATCTTTATTTTTTGACTGTATAGAGACAGCCAGGCATCAAGAAGAAGGAGGAGACAGAGAGAGAGAGAGAGAGAGAGAGAGAGAGAGAGAGAGAGACCTGCAGCACTGATTTACCATTTTGTAAATCTTCCTTCTGAAGCTGGGGACTGGGGTCTTAAAGCCAGCTTCTTGAGCATTGCAACATGTGCACTTGAGCAGGTGCACTACCACCTGGCCCTTCTCATTCTCTTTTGCTACTCTCCCTGGGACTCTTCCTTCCTCCCTCCCTTCCTTCCTTCCTTCCTTCCTTCCTTCCTTCCTTCCTTCCTTCCTTCCTTTCTCTCTCTCTCTTTCTTTCTCTCTCTCTTTCTTTATTTCTCTCTTTCTTAACAAATAGGCAAGGTGATGGAAAATTAAAACAGAAGAGGAATTAGGAACTAACTGCAAGAAAGAATTTAATGATGGATGTAAACTCTGGGGAAAACATCCCCATTTGAGCAGGAAAATAACAATTCACATTTTGCTCTCATGACAGAAAAAAATTAGCAAAACAGAAGTTCTGGTATTCTAACCTTTTTTTTTGTTTTGTTTTGTTTTTTCTTTTCTTCCCACCCCTAGTAGACCACAGCAAAGAAACTTTTTTTCAATCTGTTGGGAGTCAAGCTCAATCTTGGGTTATGGCAAAGCAGTAGACTTTCCAAATGAGCTGTTTGCTAGCCCAGTTTTGGCCATTTTTATATTTCACTAGAATCCAAAGAAAGAAGCTCTGCTGATCAGCTGTGAGAGGGCCTGATGCAGGGTCTGTGAAGTGAAGTGACAGCAGTGGCGGGTAAGGAGACAATAGTCAAGGACTGACGTCTTGGTTCTGGTCTCTAAAGGACAGCTTCATGAGTGTTATCAACTATTGCACATCTTTATTGAAGACAAGTTTTTAAAAATTTGTTTATAAAATGGAAATATTGACAAGACCATATGGTAAGAGGGATACAACTCCACAAATTCCCACCACCAGAACTCCATAACTCATTCCCTCCCTTGAAAAGTTTCCTGTTCTTTACCCCTCTGCATTCAGATACAGAGCAGAACAGATTGTTAAATAATCAGGAAACTAAAGGAAAGACTATAGCAGATGAGATGGGGTCTTAATTTTGGAAAAATCTAGGAAGTATATTTAAGTTATATTCCAAGGGTCCCATGACCTAACTAGTTTTTGCCTGTGCCTGACATCCAATATGCAGGTAACCTAAGCTATTGTCTGGAGGGATGGTGTCAGAGTTGGAAAAAGTACCAGAAAGCTGGATCAGAGAAGAGAGTAGCTCTCAAATATGGGAAAAGTATATAAATATTGTTAACTGTAAACCCCATTGATTTTATCTTGGACCCATGTTTGTCACAGGAGCCTGTGTAACCTCTACATCCCTGTGGATCTGAGCTCGCATTCTGTGGTCAGGGCTAGGAACATTGTAGGCTGCACTAACTTCAGGACCTATCTTCCTTGAGTGGTAGAGTATGTTGCCCAACCTCCCTTCAGAGGATGAGGCTGTCCCTACCATTGTTGATGCTCATTGAGGGCAAGGTTCTATAAAGGCCCACAAAGAGGTCCATTATGTTGTTCTCCAGTGACCAGGAGACAGGGATCTGTTAGAGGTCTAGACCCATCATGTCTTTGTGGGAGTCCCAGGACATCTTGACTAGGGCCCCAGGTGGTGAGGTGGCCTGGTAGTAACTAAAGAGTCATCTTTAAAGTTAAAGTGTGCCATTCTCTTGCCTTTATACAGGTTTTGTAGTCCTTGGTCTGACTTGGTCTGACAAAGCTAGCCTTCGAATGATTGATGGAAGTGAAATAAGAAGTAGGTGAGGAAGGTATCTAGAAACCATTTGACCAGTAACAATGGAGAGAGGGATCTGTTTGAGGTCTAGGCCCGTCATGTCTGTTTGGGAATCTCAGAACTCTCCGGATAGGCCCCCAGCTGATGGGGTGGCCTGATAATGACTAAAGAGTCATCATTAAAGTATGCCAGACTCTTGCCCTTATTCAGCTTTTACAGTCCTTGCTTTGCTAAGATTATCTTTGGAGTGAGTGAGAGAACTATAATAGGAAGTAGGTGAGGAGGGTATCTAAGTCTAATTAGATATTATTTCATTAGGAACTTTATACTGACTCACTGCAGACTATTGTGTACTTTTGTTTTCAGGTATATATTTTGCCCTAGTTTATGGATACATGTGAACATATGTATCTCTATCTCACAGACCTGGTCTATATCTAGGTTTTGGGACTTTGTTAGGAAGTGAACCACCTGGAATGGAATTAGAGAATCCTATGAAAGGAAAGGTCTCACCCAAGTAATGAAACTGAAGGGTTAACATTCCACACCTGAAGTCTCTAGACACAGTCTGACTTGAAGCATGCTGAGGTGGCCCATGTTCAGCAGGGAAGCAATTACAGAAGCCAGACCTTCCACCTTCTGCATCTCACAATGACTGTGGGTACATACTCCAGAGGGATAAAGAACAGGAAAGCTATCAGGGGAGGGGATGGGATACAGAGATCTGGTGGTGGGAATTGTGTGGAGTTGTACCCCTCTTTTTAAAAAATTTTTTATTTATAAAAAGGAAACATTGACAAAACCATAGGATAAGAGGGGCACAACTTCACACAATTCCCACCACCAGATCTCTGTATCCTATGGCTTTGTTAATGTCTCCTCTCTAAAATAAATAAATAAAAAAGAAGCCATTTGACTAGTTACTTTATAGTGTCTTGTGTTAGGCCTTTCTCTTTCTTTGCTGCATTTATTAACTCACTGCAAACTATTGTGCACTTTTTCTTTAAGGTATATATTTCCCCTTAACTTATGTATGCATGTGTACATATGCCCTATCTCATAGGCCCTGCCTGGTCTATATCTAAGGTTTTTTTTTTTTAATTTTCTTTATTGAAGGATTAATGTTTTAATATTTTGAAGGATTAATGTAGACAGCAAATACAATAGTTTGTACATGCATAACATTTCTAAGTTTTCCACATAACAGTAAAACCCCCACTAGGTCCTCTGTCATCCTTTTCCAACCCTGTACTCTCCCCCCACCCCCATCACCCATCTCAGAGTCTTTTACTTTGGTGGACTACACCAACTCCAGTCCAGGCTCTACTTGTGTTTTCTTTTCTGATCTTGTTTTTCAACTTCTTCCTGAAAGTGAGATCATCCCATATGCATCCTTCTCTTTCTTTCTTTCTCTTTCTCCCTTTCTTTCTTTCTCTCTTTCTTTTTTTAAATTTCTTTATTGGAGAATTAATGTTTTACAGTAAATACAATAGTTTGTAAATGTATAACATTTCTCAGTTTTCCACATAACAATACAACCCCCATTAGGTCCTCTGTCATCCTTTTCCAAGACCTTTACTCTCCCCACACACACCCCAGAGTCTTTTATTTTGATGCAATACACAAAATCCAGTCCAGGTTCTACTTATGTTTTCTCTTCTGATCTTGTTTTTCAACTTCTGCCTGAGAGTGAGATCATCCCATATTCATCCTTCAGTTTCTGACTTATTTCACTTAACATGAATTTTTCAAGCTCCATCCAAGATCAGCTGAAAACGGTGAAGTCACCATTTTTAATAGCTGAATAGTATTCCATTGTGTATATATACCACAACTTTCTCAGCCACTCATCTGTTGTTGGACACCTGGGTTGCTTCCAGGTATTGGCTATTACAAATTGTGCTGCTAAGAACATGTGTGTACACAGATCTTTTTGGATGGGTATGTTGGGTTCCTTAGGATATATCCCCAGGAGAGGAATTGCAGAATAATAGGGTAGGTCCATTTCTAGCTTTCTGAGGGTTCTTCAGACTGCTTTCCACAGAGGTTGGGCCAATTTACATTCCCACCAGCAGTGCAGGAGGGTTCCTTTGACCCCACACCCTCTCCAGCATTTGCTGTTGTTACCTTTTCTGATGTATGCCATTCTCACATGAGTGAAGTGGTATCTTTTTTTTTTTTTTTAGATTTTTAAAAAAATTTATTTTCCCTTTTGTTGCCCTTGTTGTTTTTCATTGTTGTTGTAGTTATTGTTGTTGTTGATGTCGTCGTTGTTAGATAGGACAGATAGAAATGGAGAGAGATGAGGAAGACAGGGGGAGAGAAAGATAGACACCTACAGACCTGCTTCACCAACTGTGAAGCGACTCCCCTGCAGGTGGGGAGCCTGGGGCTCGAACCGGGATCCTTACACTGGTCCTTGTGTTTTGCGCCATGTGCGCTTAACCAGCTGCACTACTGCCCGGCTCCCAAAGTGGTATCTTATTTGCATTTCTCCAACAATCAAAAACTTGAAGCATTTTTTCATGTGTTTCTTGGCCTTTTAGATCTCTTCTGTAGTGAATATTCTGTTCATGTCCTCTCCCCATTTTTGGATGGGGTTATTTGTTTTCTTGTTGTTGAATTTGGCAAGCTATATATTTAGGTTATTAACCTCTTGTCTGATGTATGGCATATAAAGATCTTCTCCCATTCTGTGAGGGGTCTCTTAGTTTGGGTAGTGGTTTCTTTTGCTGTGCAGAAGCTTTTAAATCTGATGTAGTCCTGTAGGTTTATACTTGCCTTAGTCTTCTTTTTAATTGGATTTGTTTCTTTGAAGATATCTTTAAAATTTATGCAGAAAAGAGTTCTGCCAATATTTTCCTCTAAGTATCTGATAGTTTCTGGTCTAATATCCAAGTCCTTGATCCACTTGGAATTCACTTTTTTTTAAAAATTTTTTTATTTAAGAAAGGATTAGTGAACAAAAACATAAGGTAGAAGGGGTACAACTCCACACAATTCCCACCACCCAATCCCCATAATCCCCCCCCCCTCCCATGGCAACGCCCATGTTCAGCGGGGAAGCAATTACAGAAGCCAGACCTTCTACCTTCAGCAACCCTCAACGACCCTGGGTCCATGCTCCCAGAGGGCTAGAGAATGGAATTCACTTTTATGTTTGGTGAGATATAGTGATTCAGTCTCATTCTTCTGCATGTTTCAACCCAGTTTTTTCCAACACCATTTGTTGAAGAGACTCATCTTTCCCCACTAAATAGTCTTGGCACCTTTGTCAAAGATTAGATGTCTATAGGTGTGGGGGCTTACTTCTGGGCTCTCAATTTTATTCCACTGGTCAGTGTGCCTATTCATGTTCCAGTACCAAACATTTTTGATTACAATGGCCTTATAATACAATTTGAGATCTAGGAATGTGTAATGCCTCCAGTTCTGTTCTTTCTTCTCAGGATTGTTTTAGCAATTCTAGGTCTTTTCTGGTTCCAGATAAACATTTGTAGCATTTGTTCTATTCTCCTAAAAAATGTGCTTGGGATCTTGATGGGAATAGCATCAAATTTGTATATGGCTCTGGGTAGTATATTCATGTTGATGATGTTAATTCTTCCAACCCATGAACATGGAATATCTTTCCACTTCTTTGTGTCTTTTTCATTTTCCTTGAGTAGTGATTCATAATTTTCAGTATAAAAGTGTTTCACTTCTTTGGTAAGGTTTATTCATAGATAGTTTAATTACTTTTGTTGCTATCGTAAAATAATTGATTTCTGGATTTCATCTTCTTCTAACTTAGTGTTTGCATAGAGGAATGCCACCTACTTTTGAATGTTAATTTTGTAGCGTGACACCTTATGTATTGCCCGATGATTTCCAAAAACTTCTTGCTGGATTCCTTAGGTGTTTCTATGTATATTCTCATGCTGCCTGCAAATAGGGAGAGTTTGACTTCTCTTCCAATCTGTATCCCTTTAATTCCTTGCTCCTGCCTGATTGCTATGGCAAGAACTTCCAACACTATGTTGAATAGTAATGGTGATAGTGGGCATCCCTGTCTAGTACCTGATCTGAGTGGAAATGCTTCCAGTTTTTCACCATTGAGTATATTTGCCGTAGGTTTGCTATATATGGATTCCACTATTTTGAAGAATTTTCCATCTATTCCCATTTTTTGTAGTGTTTTGATCATAAAGGGATGTTGTATTTTGTCAAAGGCTTTCTCTGCATCTATTGATATGACCATGGGGTTTTTGGTCTTGCTTTTATTGATGTGGTGGATCACAATGATTGACTTACATATATTAAACCAAACTTGCATCCCAGGGATAAACTTCACTTGGTCATGATGAGCAATCTTTTTAATATACTGCTGTATCTGGTTGGCTAGAATTTTGCTCAATATTTTAGCATCTATGTTCATCGGAGATATTGGTCTACAGTTTTCCTTTTTGTTATGTCCCTGTCTGCTTTTCATATCAGAGTGATGTTGCCTTCATAGAAGCTGGAAGGAAATATTCCTGTGTCTTCAATCTTCTGGAAGACTTTTAAAAGTATAAGTATTAACTCTCCTTTGAAGATCTTTTAGAATTCATTTGTAAAGCCATCTGGTCCAGGACTTTTATTCTTGCGAAGCTTTTTGATAACTGTTTCAATTTCATTAGATGTGATGTACTTGTTTATATTATCTAGTTCCTCTTTACTTAATTTTGGAAGTCCGTGAGTATCTAGGAAATCGTCCATTTCTTCCAGGTTCTCTCGCTTGGTGGCATATAGTTGTTCATAGAATCCTCGCATGATATGTTGAATTTCTGTGGTGTCTGTTGTGATATCTCCTCTTTCATTTATGATCCAATTTATTTGGGTCTTCTCCCTTTTTTATTTTGTGAGTCTGGCTAAAGGTTTGTCAATTTTTTGACTCTTTTGAAGCACCAACATTTACTTTCGTTGATCTTTTGTATGGTTTTCTTATTTTCAATGTTATTTATTTCTGCCCTAACTTTAGTGATTTCTGTCCTCCTGGTTGCTTTAGGGTTCCTTTGTTCTTCTTCTTCTAGGTCTTTAATATGTTCAATCAGGTTGTTTATTTGTGCTTTTTCTTTTTTCCTAATGTGTGCTTGTATGGTTATGAACTTCCTTCTCAGTACTGCCTTAGCTGTGTCCCAAATATTTTGATAGCTTGTGCCTTCATTTTCACTGAATTCTTGAAACATTTTGATTTCTTCCTTGATTTCCTCTTTGGCCCAGTAGCTGTTAAGTAGTGTACTGTTGAGCTTTCACATTTTGGCACTGTTACTAATCTTTTGTTGATTGTTAAGTGTTAGTTTAATTCCACTGTGGTCTGAGAAGATGCTTGTGATGATTTCAATGCTCTTGAGTTTGTTGATGCTGTCTTTGTGGTCAAACATATAGTCTATCCTTGAAAATGACCCATGTGGACTTGAGTAAAATGTGTATTCCAAGGGAGTCTGGTGATAGTGCAGTGGGTTAAGTGGACATGGTACAAAGCACAAGGACCAGCATAAGGATCAGTCAAGCCCCTGGCTCCCCACCTGCAGGGGAGTCGCTTCACAGGCGGTGAAGAAGGTCTGCAGGTGTCTATCTTTCTCTCCCCCTCTGTCTTCTCCTCCTCTCTCCATTTCTCTCCATCCTATTCAACAATGATGACATCAATAACAACAGCAATAACAACTACAACAACAAGGGCAACAAAAGGGAAAATAAATAAATACAAAAATGTTTTTTAAAAAATGTGTATTCCAGTTTCTTGGGATGAATGATTCTGAATATGGGTAGTATATTTATTTTGATGATGTTAATTTCACCAACCCATGAACATGGAATATCTTTCCACTTCTTTGTGTCTTTTTCAATTTCCTTGTGTAGTGACTCATAATTTTCAGTATACAAGTCTTTCACTTCTTTGGTTAGGTTTACTCCTAGATATTTTGTTGTTTTTGTTTTTATAGTAAAAGGAATTGATTTCTGGATTTCAATTTCTTCTAGCTTAGTGTTTTCATAGAGGAATGCCACTGACTTTTGAATGTTAATTTTGTAGCCTGACACCTTACTGTATTGCCTGATAATTTCCAAAAGCTTCTTGCTGGATTCCTTAGGATTTTCCATGTATACTATCATGTCATCTGCAAATAGGGAGAGTTTGACTTCTTCTCTTCCAATCTGTATCCCTTTAATTCCTTGCTCCTGCTTGATTGCTATGGCAAGAACTTCCATCACTATGTTGAATAGTAATGGTGATAGTGGGCAGCCCTGTCTAGTAGCTGATCTGAGTGGAAATGCTTCCAGTTTTTCACCACTGAGTATGATGTTGGCTATAGGTTTGCTGTATATAGTATCCACTATCTTCAGGAATTTCCCATCTATTCCCGTTTTTTTGTAGTGTTTTGATCATAAAGGGATGTTGTATTTTGTCAAAGGTTATCTCTGCATCTATTGATATGACCATGTGGTTTTTTGGTCTTGCTTTTGTTGATGTGGTGGGTCACATTGATTAATTTATGTATATTAAACCAACCTTGCTTGCCTGGGATAAACCCCACTTGGTCATGATGAACAATTTTTTTTTATAATTTATTTCTTTATTGGGGAATTAATGTTTTGCATTCAACAGTAAATACATTAGTTTGTACATGCATAACATTCCCCAGATTCCCATTTAACAATGCAACCCCCACTATGTCATTCATCATCTTTCATGGACCTGTATTCTCCCCACCCACCCCAGAGTCTTTTAATTTGGTGCAATACATCAATTCCATTTCAGGTTCTACTTGTGTTTTCTCTTCTGATCTTGTTTTCAACTTCAGCCTGAGAGTGAGGTCATCCCATATAATGAACAATCTTTTTAATATACTGCTGTATCCAGTAGGCTAGAATTTTGTTCAGTATTTTAGCATGTATGTTCATCAGAGATATTGGTCTGTTGTTTTCTTTTTTGGTTGTGTCCTATCTCCCTCATTTCTGTATTGATATTCTTCCTGGATGATCTGTCAAGCTGAGAGAGTGGGGTGTTGAAGTCCCCTACTATGACTGTGTTGCTGTTAATATATTGCTGTAGCTCTTTCAGTAGATGTTTGATCTTAATAGATGGCTTCTCATTGGGTGCATAGATGTTAATAATAATTAAGACATCTTTATTGAATGATCTTCTGAGCATTAAGTAATGTCCATCCCTATCTTTTAAATTTTTATTTACTTTAAAATCTCTCGTGTGAGATATGAGAATAGCTGTTCCTGCCCTTCTTTGTGGGCCATTGGCTTGTATGATAATTTTCCATCTTTTCACTTTGATTCTGTGTTTGTCTTGTTGAATTAGGTGGGTATCCTATAGACAACATATTATTGGGTTGTGTTTTCTAATCCATCTTCCTACTCTGTCCCCTTTAATAGGTGAATTCAGGTCATTGACATTTATTGATATCATAGATTGAAGATATTTTAACATCATTATTGTAGTTTTTAGAGTGTTCTGATATATGACATATTTATGATGGTCTGACTGTTTATAAGAGAACTTTCAGAACTTCTTTTGAGGCAAGCTTGGTGATATTTGATTCTTTCAACAGTTGTTTGTCTGAGAAGGTTTTTATGCCTCCATCTAGTCTGAATAAAAGTCTAGCAGGATACAGTACTGGAAAAAAAATGATTGATTGAAAGCCTTTCTCACTGAGCACTCATTAGATATCTTGCCATTTTCTTCTGCCCTGTAGTGTTTGTGTGGAGTGGTATGCTGCTAATCTTATGGGTTTTCCTTTGTAAAAAAATTATTTTTTTTTCTCTTGCAGCCTTTAGGATCCTTTATCCTTATTCCTTTCCATTCTAAATACGATGTGTCTTGGTGTCTTTAAGTCTGGGTTAATTCTGTTTGGGACCCTCTGTGCTTCTTGAACCTTTTTATCTTTTATGTTGTCTAGACTAGAGAATTTTTCAGATATTATGGCCTGAAGAATGCTTTCTTCCTCTCCCTCTCTTTCTTCCTCTGGTAAGCCAATAATGCGTACATTATTACTTTTGAAGTAATCTCATAGTTCTCTATTGTTTTCAGTATCTCTTAATCTCTTTTTGAGATCCCTTGCTTCTCTTTTACTTGTCTCTAATTCGTCCTCGATCTTGTTAATTCTGTCTTCAGCCTCATTGATTCTATTTTCTCTCCCCTCTAATGTTTTCTGGAGTTCATATTTTATTACCCTGTTATAATACTGTTTTAGCTTGTTCAGCTAGTTGTGTTCTTAGCTTAGCTATTTCAGCTTTCAGTTCCCTAATAACCTTGAGATAATTACTGTTTTCTTCCAGACTCTTATTTGTTGTTTCTGAATTTCTGATGATAATTCTTTCAAATTCTTTACTCACTCCTGTGACTATTTTCTTAACTAGTGTTTGGATGTTGACCTCATTATTCTGTGCTTCAACCTTTGGGAGGCTTTGAGCTGGACTTTTGTCTTAGTTCATTTCTCCAATATTTCTTCTTGTTGGTTTAACCACTCCATAATACGTTTAACCATTCTATATAGTATATAGTATGAGGTTCCTCTCTCAGTACGTTTCAAATTACTGATCACTCTTGCCTGGATTGACTTGTGTCTAATAAGGTACTTAAAGAATTCACAGTTGTGGAAATTAGCAGTTATTTCAATATTATTTCAATCCCTGAGTTGGAGTACAATGGTTAGGCTGATATCAGCAGATGCAGTATCATTTGTTATGAATTGCAAGAATCATGCAAGAAAGTAAGCCCCACCCCAGAGGTTGCAGGACTGAAATATGTTTTTTTTAGAGAACAGCGAAGATTCCTGCTGTCTTAAGGTTAAGAAGGCAACAGATAGTTATTGTTATAACCAATTTATTTGACAATTTGGTTAACATTGAAAATCCCACTGTTAAAATTAGCTGTATCATACAAGACCTCACCGTAATTTATATTCTTTAATGTTATTTATATGTAGCTATATCTTATAAAGTGATGCCACCAGTTGCTTCACTCATCCCTGGTCTAAGATTATAGATGATTAATATTTTGAAGTACAAGTCATTATTAGAAATGTATTAACAATTTGAGCCCACTGTTAAAATGCAATCAGATTATCAGTTTGAAGTCTTGCATGCTTAGATTGAAGGAATATATGCTCAGAGTTATAGTCTATGCATCAAAAAGTTTGAGACATTCAATCCAATTTTCCCCACTCATATTGATTAAATAGTGATTTTTGAGACTATAAGTTAATAGGAGTGTATATTAACACCCTCCTTGACACCAAAGGTCTGTGTCACACACCCCCACTCCCCCACCACACACTGTGACACTGAACATGTACCCTCACCCTCCACTCAGAGATTTTTTACTTTGGCGTAATACTCCAAACTCAGTCAGGTTCTGCTTTGAATTTCCCTTTCTGTTATTCTTTGTCAACTTCTATTTTTTTAATTATTATCTTTATTTATTTATTGGGTAAAGACCACCAGAAATCGAGAAGAAAGGGTGTGATAGAGATGGGAGAGAGACTCCTGCAACACTGCTTCACCACTTGCAAAGCTTTCCCTCTGAAGGTGAGGACTGGGTGCTCTAACTTGGGTCCTTGGACACTGTGACATGTGCACTCAACCAGGTGAACCACCACCACCTGGCCCTCAACTTCTGTTTATGAGTGGAATCATCCCATACTTGTCTTTCTGACTTATCTCACTTTACAAAATTCCTTCTAGCTCCATCCAATGGGATGGGTCAGAGAAGGTGGGTTCATTATTCTTAATAGCTAAGTAGTATTCCACTGTGTATATATAAGACAATATTTCAGTCATTCATTGTTGTTGGACAACTGGGTTGCTTCCAGGTGTTAGCAATTACAAATTGTGCTGCTATGAATATAGGTGTACACATATCCTTTTGGTTGGCTGTAATGGAGCCCTTAGGATATATTCCTTAGGAGAGGAATTACTGGGTCGTACGGAAGGTCCATTGATAACCTTGTGAGAGTTCTTCAGACTGCTCTCCACAGAGGTTGGACCAATTTACATTCCCACCAGCAGTGCAGAAGGGTTCCTTTGTCCCCACAGCCTCTCCAGCATTTGTTGCTGCTGTCCTTTTTGATGTATGCCATTCTCACAAGGGTGAGGTGGTATTTCCATGTTGTCTTTATTTTCATTTCTCGGACAATTAGTGACCTGGAGCAATTTTTCAAGTGTTTGTTAACCTTTTGGATCTCTTCTGTAGTGAATATTCTGTTTTTATCTTCTGCCCATTTTTGGATGGGGTCATTTGCTTTTTTGTTGCTAAGTTTGCTGAGCTCTTTGTATATTTTGGTTATTAGTCTCTGATGTATGGCATGTGAAGATTTTCTCCCATTCTGTGAGGAGTCTCTTTGTTTGTGTGATTGTTTCTTTTGCTGTGCAGAAGCTTTTCAGTTTGATGTAGTCCCATTGATTTGTTTTTGTTTTAGTCTTCCTTGCAATTGGGTTTGTACCATTAAAGATGCCCTTGAGTTTAGGTGGGAAAGTGTTCCACCAATATTTTCTTCTAAGTATTTGATAATTCTGGTCTAACATCCAGATCCTTGATCTATTTGGAGTTGACTTTTGTTTCTGGTGAGATAAAGTGGTTCAGTTTCATTCTTCTGCTTGTTTCAACCCAATTTTTCCAGCACCATTTATTAAAGACACTCCTTCCTCCATTCAATAGTCTAGGCCCCTTTATCAAAAACTAGATGTCCATAACTGAGTGGGCTTATTTCTGGGTTCAATTCTGTTCCACTTGTCTCTGTACTTATTTTTGTCCCAGTGCCAGGCTGTTTTGATGGCATTATGGTTCTGGGAGTGTGATGCCCCTATTTAAGGTTATTTTCCTTGAGACTGTTTTGGCAATTCTAGGTGTTTTCTGGTTCCAGATAAGTGATTGTAATTTTTGTCTTATTGTCTTAAAGTATATGGAAGTCAGATTTTAAGAGAACCTGTGTGTATCAGGTCTTAGAGGAATCACAACTAGAGAAAGATCAGATGTGGAAAGGAGCATCTGAATGAGTGCAGGTTGGGCAGAGTACTACTTCTGAGCTTAAAATAATATGTAATGGTGACTAGAGGATTTAGTGCTCATTCTCTTGATAAAGTTTGGGGTGTCAGGACACTGTAGTGGAAGAACACCAGGAACTCATCTGTGGCTTCTTAACATCTATTGCAGAGAGAGGCAAGAGATATCATGGAGACCCTTAGGGCATTTCAGTAAGAAGATATTAGGAATAACTCATGTGATTTAAAGTTTAGTTGGGTGATTGGGGTGTATGTGTTAAGTAAGGGGGAGGCTAGCTCAAGAATTGATCCTATTACTGCTTGGCATGGTGACCTTTTTGGCCTGTGCTTTGGACAAAATTGTGGCATGACCTTGTTTGTCATGATGTCAGTGTGACCTTGGCTAAAAATAACATTCTCTGGGGCACTGGGCGGTAGTGCTATAGGTTAAGTGCACATGGCACAAAGTACAAGGACCTGCTTAATAATCCAGGTTCGAGCCCCCAGCTCCCCACCTGCAGGGGGGTCACTTTGCAAGCGGTGAAGCAGTTCTGCAGGTATCTATCTTTCTCTCCTCCTCTCTGTCTTCCCCTCCTCTCTCAATTTCTCTCTGTCCTATCCAACAACAACAGCAACAGCTGTAACCACAATAACAATAACAACCACAACAAGGGCAACAATAAGGGCAGCAAAATGGGAAAAATAGCCTCCAGGAGCAGTGGATTCATAGTGCTGTCACCAAGCTCCAGCAATAACCCTGAAGGCCAAAAAAAAAAAAAAAAAAAAAGGACATTCTCTGAGTTATCAATTGGGATAACATAACTTACCTGTGAATACTGGGACAGCTTCTGAATGGCGGGGAGTCACTTCATTCATTGAAGCCAGGTCTAGCCATCTCTCTGGACTTACTTGGAGCTCAGTGTACTGAAACAGGGCACATTGGAAGAGTCAGCCTAGACACTATAAAGGGCAGGCAGGTTGAGGCAGACACCAGATGATTTCCAGAAGCAGGAGGACCACACAGGTGATCAGAGACAGAAGGGTTGGTGATATGTCCAACTTAAGGTAGTTTTGGTCCTGGGGGTATGTGATGTGAGGCTCCAGCACAGACTGTGTTTCTCATGTATTTCCCTCTTGGCTCTCCAGGCTTTGTTGGTTTGAATACTGGACATTAAGTCATATTGAACAGTCATATAGCCTAGTGGTTATACAAAAGACTTTCATGCCTGAGGCTCTCAGGCCCCAGGCTCAATTCCCTGCAGCACTATAAGCCAGAGGTGAATGGTGCTTTGGCCTTTCTTCCTCTTTCTGTATATCTATGCTCTGTATCTCTCTCATTAAAATAAATGAGTTAAATAATTAAAAATACCAAACACCTGTCTCACTCCTGATCCTTTTTGTGTACAGAATGTTTCTCCCTTCAAGACAACCAAGTTCATATGGATTTCTAGAAAAACAGACTGGGAAAGCATTACTTGGCAGGGAGCCAAGCAGTGGCATACCTGGCGGAGCGCACACATTACCCTGTGCAAGGACCTGGGCTTGAGCCCTCCACTTCCCACCTGCAAAGGGCATACTTCACAAGTGGTGAAACAGGTGTCTATTTTTCTCTCTCCCTCTCTGTCTCCTACCCCCCCACCCAATTTCTCTTTGTTCTATCAAGGTGTGTGTGTGTGAAGGAAAAAATAGCTACTGGGAGCTGTGGATTCATAGTGCTGGCACTGAGCCCCAGCAATAACCCTGGTTTCAAAAAAAGAAGAAAACATCACTTAGGTGTTCTATTTCTAACAACACTATCTGACAGATTTCCAAAGACTCTGATCAGCATAAGTATAAAGAAGTTCCTCTTGTAAATGTTACACATGTACAAACTACGGCATTTTATTGTCAGCTGTAAGCCAATAATCCCCCACCCCAAATAAAGAAAAAAAAATTCCTCCTGTAATTGAATACAAGAGTCACATTTCTACTCTTTGGAGATATACAGTCTTTAACACTACAGCTTTCCAAATGCTAAAAGCTAACATATCCTCCATGGGTAGTGCCTCCTAACATGTCACCCAATAGCATGCTCATGTCACCATGCACAAGGACCCAGTTTCAAGCCACCAGCCCCCACCTGCAGGGGAGAGGCTTCACAAGTGGTGAAACAGCTCTCTCTCTTTCTCTCTTCCTCCCTCCCTCCTTGCCCCCTTCCACTTCTCTTAGTATACACAAATATAAATGAAATAAAGATTTACTTGTCAATCAGTGAGAAAGGAGAGAATCAGAGCATTATTCTGGCACATGTGATTCTGAGGCTCCAGTTCAGGACCTCATGATTTTAAACTCAACACTCTAGCCATGGCACTTCTTCCCTGGTTTTAACCATGAATGTTTTATGTTGCTTTAAACTTTCTTCCAGCTAGACTTAAGGGGATCTATCTGAAAGTTCAACTTCACAACTGTGGAGGAGACTGACTGGGTATATTTATTGTTTCTTTTTGCCCACAGCTTTGACATGACAGTTAGCCTTAATCTGCTGACTCATTCTGATGAAATTGCTTTCATCAGAAGACACTCCAAAGTCACCATGGCTAAAAGGGATGCAGCTGTTAAGATAGAAATGCCTTTCAGTTAATACCTCCGCTGCACTGAAGCTAAGCCAGTGCCAGCCCTAATTCCTAAAGGAAAACAAATCCCCAATAATCCACCTTCTAATTCGGTACAGACTGGCACAATACCAGATCATATCAGTTGTGAGTCCTCTTTCCATCACAGTGGGGTCCAGACCAACCCCTCCCAGGTGATCCCTGAATTTCAGGTTGGCAAATCACACATATCCAAGTCTGCAGCCTAAGACAACACCAACATCTTTGAATTACTGGAAATAAGAACATATGCTCTGGCGAGAGAAATGAGCCCACTCTTAGTCAATAAAAACAACAACAACAACAACAAAAAACTTGAATCGATGGGGAAATAACCCATCTGGTAGAGCATCAGACTTTTGTGTCTGAGGACCCTGGTTTGAGACCTTTTGTCTGAGGCCCCTATCTATCTATCTATCTATCTATCTATCTATCTATCATCTATCATCTATCTATCTATCTCCTCTCTCTCTCTCTTTCTCCTCTCTCTCTCTCTCCTCTCTCTCTCTCTCCTCTTTCTCTCTGATCTTTCTCTCTCTCTTTCTCTCTCTCTCTCCTCATGCGAATCTCCCTCTGTCTCTCATTTGTAATAAATAAAATAAATCTTCTAAAAAGAATCACCTTGCCCTGAGCAGCAATCATAATCATCTCTGTTTTAGGGATTGCAGTCATAGCTTTGTCAACTTGATTTTTCCTTTTGATTAATAAAACACTCAAAACATTTTAAAACATTTTCTTAGTCATTAGTTTCCTCCCCATCCTCTGAGGAAAGACTTTGTTATATATTCATTTACACTGAGACTTAAAACAACGTAAGAGAGAAACCTTTGCTTTCTAGAAATATTTGCGTTTGTCTATCTTTGTGTAATTGAAGCAAAAGAAAATTAGCAGAGAGGCAGGGGTGATGGTGAAACATTTTCTTAGAGCAGGGAGAGGGAAATATAACTCATGGGTCACAATTGACTTGCCACCTGTCTTATGTACAGTCCACAAGATAATTTTCACATTTAAAAAATTTTTATTTATAAAATGGAAATATTGACAAGACTATAGGATAAGAGGGGTACATTTCCATACAATGCCTACCCCCAGAGCTCCCTATCCAATCGCCTCCTTTGATAACTTCCCTGTTCTTTATCCCTCTGGGAGTATAGACCCAGGATCATTGTGGGGTGCAGAAGGTCTGGCTTCTATAACTGCTTCTCTGAGGAACATGGGCATTGGCAGGTTGATCCATACTCCCAGCCTGTCTCTCTCTTTTCCTAGTGGCGGGGGGGGGGGGGGGGGGGCTCTGGGGAGGCAGGGCTCCAAGACGCATAGTGGGGCCTTCTGTCCAAGGAAGTCAGTTTGGCTTCATGGTATCATCTGGAATTTTTCACATTTTTAGATAAAAGAATGATATACTCTCACACATAAAAATTATAGAAAATTCCAATTTCAATGTCCAGTTTTTTTTGTTTGTTTTCTTTTAGGAAAGCAGCTAAATGCATTATTTTCTGCTGTCTATGACTGTTCTGGCACCACACAGTCAAGGTTAAGTCATTGAGACAGAGGCAAAATGCCCCACATAGACTAAAACTTCTCTTATCTGCTGCTTTACAGAAGACGTTTGTCACCCCCTTCAGACACAAGTAGACCCCAAGAAGAGAGGAGTTCAGAAGGAAAAACTACATGATTAAGTGAACACGACTTTTGCCTCAAAGTCAGCCCCTTTCTGGCTAAGATTAAATTCAGCTGGATAGAGGGAAAGGAGGCCATAGAAGACTGAGTCCCCAGAGCACTAAACATCTGCGTATCTTTCTTC
Source organism: Erinaceus europaeus (assembly GCF_950295315.1). Taxonomy (NCBI): domain Eukaryota; kingdom Metazoa; phylum Chordata; class Mammalia; order Eulipotyphla; family Erinaceidae; genus Erinaceus; species Erinaceus europaeus. The sequence goes on along the minus strand of NC_080177.1, from coordinate 55,196,598 downwards.
CAAAAACAATTGTCAAGACACATGCAGATCATCTCAGATCTGACTGGGCAAAGAAATGTGTAACCTTGACTTAAAGGATTAGAAACACAGCCCAGGAGGTGCACAGTGTATGGGATGCTTCACTTTCACGCATGAGATCCCAAGTTTGGTCCCCAGCACTATGTGCCAGAGTGATGTTCTGGTTTTCTTGAATAAAATAAATAAACAAATAAGTAGATAGATAGATAGATAGATAGATAGATAGATAGATAGATAGATAGATAAATCTTTGCGGTCCGGGAGGTGACAAAGTGGATAAAGCATTGGCCTCTCAAGCCTGAGGTCCCGAGTTCAATTCCTGGCAGCACATGTACCAGAATGATGTTTGGTTCTTTCTCTCTCTCCTCTTACCTTTCTCATTAGTAAATAAATAAAATCTTTTAAAAAATGTAAAAAAAAATAAGTCTTAAATGATTAAGTAACTCTAGGTAGTTATGTTTAAATACCTTCTGGGGGTGCCTTCAAGTTATCTTTTTCTTTTCTTTTTTCCCCCCAAGTTATAGTTTTCTTTTTTTAATTTTTAAAAATTATCTTTATTTATTTATTGCATAGAGACAGCCAGAAATCAAGAAGGAAAGGGGTGATAGAGAGGGAGAGAGACAGAGAGACACCTTCAACACTGCTTCACTGCTTGCAAAGTTTTCCTCTGCAGGTGGGGACTGGGGGCTCGAATCTAATTCCGTGTACTCAACCAGGTGCTCTACCAACCGCCTCCCCAAATTATATTTTTCTTAAAGTAACTTTTCCCCATGTATGTATCCAATTATTAAATTTTGGGGTTCATAACTAACTGTTGGGCTAGGTGTTAGATATGCCAAAACTGTTTTGAAGGGGAATGATAGTGTGATGGTAAGGAAGGAGCTAATGATGGAATTGACATAGGAGAAAATTCTATAATAAAGGTACAGTAAGATGCCTCTGGGAACTCAGAAAACACAGACATCTTGAGATGCAACTGGTGGGAACTAATGTTTCCATGTGTATTAAGTAGATGCATGACTGAATTGCTTGGGATATGAGCAAAAGTAGATTACCAATATAAAGGGACCTGCGGTATTACTTATGATTTTCTGAAAGTCCAACCCCCTTTTTCTCTCCTTGTTCTATTTTGTCAGAGCTGCCATGCAAAACTGAAGGCTGAGTGACTTAACATTTATTTCCTTATAATCTGTAGGCTCGGAGTGTGAGCTCCAGGTATCTGCACTGCTGCTATTTTTAAGGCCTCTCTTAAGAGCTAAGCTTATTGAGAGCTGACGTTATTCTACATCCTTGAATAATCTTTCCTCTGTGTGTAATTTATGCCCTGATCTCTTCCTACAAAGACACTAGTCCTATTGACTTCAGGCCTATAACATCGACCTTGTCTTACCTTAATATCACTTTATATACTTGGTCTGATCTCCAAGTATAATCACATCTTGAGCCACTGGAGGTTGGAACTGGAGCATATGGAGTTGATAGGTACAGTGGGAACACAGCTCAGTCTGTTTTATTCTACTTGGATTCTGTACACTGAACTCTCCACTTGACCTATCTCCCTCTACACCCTGAGCTCAGTGGAGTCCTGGGTCTCCCCCAGAGTGCTTGTACTCTCTTCTCATTCCAACTGGTGCTTCTGTGGCCGCTGGTAGAACACTTAGCTGTGTTATTGCTGACCTTAATATAGAATTGTCAGTGTCCTCCTGCTTGCCAACACATAAACACACACCATTATCACCATGATTACCATCCTAATCCTTTACCTCTAAAACATTCTTTCTTCTATCCTCTGTAGGAGAGCAGATTCACTCAGTTCAGTCTTTAGTATAATGACCAAGGGAAACCCATGTTAAAAGATTTTTTAAAAGATAAATGGAGAAAGGATAGTAACAGGAGGGGACCCAAGGGACTGAAGATGAGGAGGTTGGCTGTGGGCATAGTGTGGCAACACACAGTTTAAAGAGGAATGAAATCATACACATATACTCTGTATAATTATAAACACATACAGTCTTGTAAACCAATGTATCTCTATAAAACATATTAAAAATGTTTAGAAATGTAGCACCGTAAGCCAGAGCTGAGCAGTATTCTGGTCTTGGTCTCTCTCTTTCATTAAAATACATAAATATTTTAAAAGAAATTAAAAATGAAAATAACAATTATCATATAAAACAAAAGCATCTCAATGATTTCTGCACATACTTCATCAGCTGGAAGCAAGTAAGATGTTATGATTTGCTCAAAGAAGAACCCAAAGAGTCATTGAACCTGTAAACTCATGAAGACTACATGAGTGAATTTACTTAATAAATGTAAGATTGTCAATTTCCACAGAGTAAGAAACAGTTACATATTCTACAGACACAAAGTATGCATCTATGACAAGAATTATTTTCTAAAAAAGAATTCTTTGCTATTCAGCGTCCTACAGCTTTAACATTAACTAGTAATGTTCTAGTAAATGCAAATAAAGTGAAAAATTACCAAAATGAGTGGCATCAATTGTTTAATCTTTTTGAAATGAATTTGCCTATAGTCTTAGAGCTATAAAGATGGTTCCACTTTGAAGCTTGCCATTTGATCCTGGGGAAAGAGAATGGTTGGTAGGTAAAATTCAGAAGTCTGGGTTTTCCTTTTTATTTTAAGTAGAAAAATCTGTACCATATTGACATAAAGGCTTGAAGAAAGATGAGGTACATAGTCTCTTCAGTTTCACTGCTTTGAACTCATGAGCTCAGAGTATCAAGGATGGTCACTATAATGGAAGAACCAGTTGCTTGGAGCTACATGGAGCATCTGAAAATAAAGACACAAATAACATGTGACATCTGATTGTTTTTGTGAGACAAAGAGTGCCCCAGAACATTTGGTTAGGAGGGGTTAAGATAATATGAAACAGCCTTTAGGTCCATGATTGTTCAACAATTTGTTTGGCTTTGTATGTTAACTCTCTTTTCAGCCACCAGATTCCAGATGCTAGCATGATGCTGACCAGGCTTCCCTGGACAGATGACCCTGCCGATGTGTCCTGGAACTCCGATTCCCTAGAACTCCACCCTACAAGGGAAAGAGAGAGGCAGGCTGGGAGTATGGATCGACCAGTCACTGCCCATGTTCAGCGGGGAAGCAATTACAGAAGCCAGACCTTTCACCTTCTGCATCCCACAGTGACCTTGGGTCCCAGAGGGATAAACAATAGGAAAGCTATCAGGGGAGGGGATGGGATACAGAGTTCTGGTGGTGGGAATTGAGTGGAGTTGTACCACTCTTATCCTATGGTTTTGTTAATGTCTCCTTTTTTAAATAAATAAAAAAATTTTAAAAAGATAATGTGAAACAGCTATAGTAGACTTTAGGTTAAAAGATTATGCTAGTTGGAAGAGAGGAGGAAGTTGGGGACTCCATGCACAAAGGTAGAGGGTGTTGGGGACTCTGTGCACAAGGGTAGAGGAGGACTTCATTTAGTGGTGAGAGTGGTGTGCAGACCTATCATGAGGAAATAAGAAATTGTACCCATGCGAAAACAAAAGTCCTGTAAACCACTATTTCCCCCAATGCAATGATTTAGGGAAAGGAAGAAAATGTTGTCCAGCCTCCCTTCGGAGGACGGAACATTCTCTGCCGTTGTTGATCCAAGTGGAGGGCAAGGTCCTACGGGGGCCCACAACGGGGTCTGTTGTGTCATTCCTGATAGAGATGACTAGTAACAATGGAGAGAGGGATTTATTCGAGGTCTAGGCCCATCATGTCTGTTTGAATATCTCAGGACTCCCCGAATAAGGCCCCAGCCGATAGTGACTAAAGAGTTATCATTAAAGTATGCCAGTCTCTTGCCCTTATTCAGCTTTTGCAGTCCTTACTTTGATAAGATTAGCTTTGGAATGAGTAAGGGAAGTGTAACAGGAAGTAGGTGAGGAGGGTATCTAAGTCTAAGTAGACACTATTTCATTATGAACTTTACGGTGTTTTTTGGGGTTTTTCTACTTGCTTGCTGCATATACTGACTCACTGCAGACTATTGTGTACTTTTGTTTTCAGGTATATATTTTGCCCTGATTTATGGGTACATGTGAACATATGCTCTATCTCATGGGACCTGGTCTATATCTAGGTTTTGGGACCTTGTTAGAAATTGAACCACCTGAAAATGGAATTAGAGAATCCTATGAAAGGAAAAGTCTCATACTCTATGTTCCACCTGAGGAAGATAGGTCCTGAAATTGGGGCAGCTTGGAACGTTCCTATTCATGACCATAGAATGTGAGCTCAGATCTACAGGGATGCAGAGGTCACACAGGCTACTAAGCTGAATGTGAGCCCCAGATCACATCAAATTGATGGGGTTTATAGTCAACAATGTTCATACACCTTTCCCATATTTGGGAGCTACTGTCTTCCCTGACCCAGTTTTCTGTTCCTTTTCCAGCATGACATCATCTCCCCAGACAATAATTAGGATCAACATGCATATCAGATTTCAGGCTTAGGAAAAAAAAAAGTATTGTCATGGCCCCTTTGGAATATAACTAAAATAGATCTACTAACTATCTACAAAACAGAGGGCGCCCCAACTCTTCATCTGAACTATTTCAGCCTTTAGGTTCATGATTAGTCAACAATTTGTTTGGCTTTATATGTTAACTCTTTTTTTAGCCACCAGGTTCCAGATGCTACCACATGCTGTCAGCACCGTGGAACATGCAAATCTAAGCTGGCTCAGTAAGGTGCCAACCTTCCATCTAGTCTACATCTGAGCTTTCAGTCAGCCTGCTTTCAAAAGAAATGTTCTGGTCCTGCATTTGTCAAAGTGTCAAATGGCTGGAGATTTACTAAAGGAGAAAAATGTTGCTCACAGGATTCCAGCATCAGCTAATTTTTAAAATATTATCCACCTCTAAACATACATATGCTTATGATTCTAGTGTAGATGTAAAATCAAGTCAAATTTGTACTGTAAGTGCCCACAGAATAGAAAATCAATGAAAATTAAGTTGAAAATTAAATGTGATAAGTAATGATTTGCAAAGGCACAACAGCTGATTTGGGGTTTAATGCTAGTTAGAAGTAGCCTTTGATCTAATTCTAAACTTGATAACTGAATGTTTCCAGCTAAAAATGATAAAACCACAGAATGCCTGTTTTTATAAGTGGGTACCACAAAATTATTTTAATATTGATTAGCAAATATTTTTATCAAATCAGGAACAATAGTGTTCTATTTTCTATTTGTAACTATTTGCTTTTAATTCCCTGTTGTCCAAGATCAAATGGGTATATGCATAATGGATATCCATGCAGTGTGTCCGTTCATGCAGTGAGTCATGTAGGAACACTGTGCTATATGTGGTGTAGTGACTCCCTTTGCGTATCTTTTTCTCTAGTCATTCACCAAAGCTTTAGGCAACATTATGACATATAATAAATAAACAAATCTTTAAAACAAACAAATTCTTTGGACCCCTCAGATATAGCTCTGTGCCTTGGCACCTTCTAAAAATAAAATTTAATTAATTGATTAATAAATCTTAATAAATATTAATAAATTAATAAAACAGAAATAGAGAGGGAATGGGATAGGTAGAGAGAGAAGAGAGACCTCTGCAGGTGGGGATTGGGGTTTGAATTTGGGTCCTTGCACACTGTAACATGTGCACTCTGCTGGGTGCACCACTACCTCCCCCTCCCAATTAAACATCTTCATTTTACTACATATCCTCAAGGGAAAGAAACATACTTCCCTACTATCCAAGATACTTTAAGGAAGACATTGGGCATGACCAAAAGTGTGTAATATATGTCTCTGATTTAGCAACATTGAAGGTTGACTGCTTCCTTTTCTTGATCTCCCATTCTTGCTGATACTAAGCCCTTGGAAATGAGAAGTATGTTATTTACTAAAAAAGTACTTTATTTTATGTGAAGTTGAAATGACTTCTCTCTTACTGACTTATTCTATTTCTTCCCTCCTTCTGAGGAGTTTTTGATGCTGACCAGTAATGTGGATAGTCTGCCATATACAGTAGCATTTGTTGAGGGCACTGTACTTGGTTGGTTTGAATGCAGCAATGGGAATGCTTTGTTCTCTCATTGTTCCATTAAAATTCACATCTGTTAACCTCTAGGGCATCACACCAAAACCATCTGTTTGACAAGTATTTGCTAGGGGGATTGGTAGCGGAAGTGAAAGGGACATAGAAAGGGGACACTGGAAAATCTTCTCTTGACCTTACAGGGCACCAAAAGGCATCACTGTTGCATAAGATCCACAGAAGCATCTCTATCCTCTTTAGACTCATATAAAGAACAGAGTCAAGCTTTGGGGGTGCAGGAATAAGGCTTTGATGATTTTCTTTTCCCTGTCATTTCATGAAAAAGATTGAGGAAAACCCTTGAGAATTTGTAGCTATATAAAATCATGCAAGCATGAATCAACCACAAAAAAATGGACTGAGTGGATCAACTCATTAATGTGAAAAACCTCAATTAGTTTCCCTGATCCCTTCCTTGGAGGGGAAAGAGAAAGTCTGTTTGTTTGTTTCTTTAATAAAACCATAGGTGTCTGTCTTTGTGTGTAAGTACAGAAAAATAAGCTTCCTACTTACTTAGATTCATAGTGCTCAATCCTGAATGCATACTAGCATCATTTGGAAAACTTCTGATTTTTCTGATATTGCCTTCTGATCTCCCATCCCTGGAGACTCAGATTTAAATGACTTGAGAGTAGAGTTCAGGCACTGATAGTGTTTGATCATTGCCCCAGCTGATACCAATGTGCAGAAATGTTGATAACCACTGATCTGGAGAAAAACTTGATATTTTTTCTGCAGCTACTGATAATCTAATTCCAGAAGCAAATCACTCAAAATAGTCCTTATAGTCAGGAAAAGAGTTATTAAGAAGATGAATCAAAAGTGTGTTTCAGGAAGAAAAAGAATGATATTGAAATCAGCCTGGGTTTTCCAGCCTTGGAACCCTGAACATCTTGGTCATTCTTAGTTGTGTAGGTAACTGCCCTGTGCATTGAAGATATTTAATAGCACCCCTGATTTTTATGCACTAATTGCCCTGCCCCCACCCCTAGTTGTGAGAACCAGAAGCAGCCTCCAGGGCTGATGAAACAACTTACTTGGATTCTTTTTTAAATTTATTTCTTTATTGGGGAATTAAAGTTTTACATTCAACAATAAATACAATAGTTTGTACATGCATAACATTTTCCAGTTTCCCGTTTAACAATACAACCCCCACTATGTCATTTATCATCCTTCATGGACCTATATTCTCCCCACCTACCCACCCCAGAGTCTTTTACTTGGGTGCAATATGCCAATTCCATTTCAGGTTCTACTTGTGTTTTCGTTTCTGATCTTGTTTTTCAACTTCTGCCTGAGAGTGAGATCATCCCATATTCATCCTTCTGTTTCTGACTTATTTCACTCAACATGATTTTTTCAAGGTCCATCCAAGATCGGCTGAAAACGGTGAAGTCACCATTTTTTACAGCTGAGTAGTATTCCATTGTGTATATATACCACAACTTGCTCAGCCACTCATCTGTTGTTGGACACCTGGGTTGTTTCCAGGTTTTGGATATTACAAATTGTGCTGCCAAAAACATATGTGTACACAGATCTTTTTGGATCGATGTGTTGGGTTCCTTAGGATATATGCCCAGGAGAGGAATTGCAGGGTCATAGGGTAGGTCCATTTCTAGCCTTCTGAGAGTTCTCCAGACTGTTCTCCACAGAGGCTGGACCAATTGACATTCCCACCAGCAGTGCAGGAGGGTTCCTTTGACCCCACACCCTCTCCAGCATTTGCTGCTGTTACCTTTTTTGATGTATGACATTCTCACAGTAGTGAAGTAAAATCTCATTGTTGTCTTGATTTGCATTTCTCTGACAATCAGAGACTTGGAGCATTTTTTCATGTGTTTCTCAGCCTTTTGGATCTCTTCTGTGGTGAATATTCTGTCCAAGTCCTCCCCCCATTTTTGGATGGGGTTACTTGTTGTCTTGTTGTTGAGTCTGGCAAGCTCTTTATATATGTTGGTTATTAAACTCTTATCTGATGTATGGCATGTAAAGATCTTCTCCCATTCTGTGAGGGGTCTCTTGATTTGGGTAGTGGTTTCTTTTGCTGTGAAGAAGCTTTTTAATTTGATGTAGTCCCATAGTTTTATACTTGCCTTAGTCTTCTTTGTAATTGGATTTGTTTCATTGAAAATGTCTTTAAAATTTCTGTGGAAAAGAGTTCTGCCAATATTTTTCTCTTAGTATTTGATAGTTTGTGGTCTAACATCCACGTCCTTGATCCACTTGGAATTTACTTTTGTATTTGGTGAAATACAGTGATTCAGTTTCATTCTTCTGCATGTTTCAACCCATTGTTTCCAACACCATTTGTTGAAGAGACTCTGCTTTCCCCATATAATAGTCTGGGCCCCTTTGTCAAAGGTTAGATGTCCATAGGTGTGGGGCCTCATTTCTGGGCTCTCAATTCTATTCCACTGGTCAGTGTGTCTATTCATGTTCCAGTACCAAGCAGTTTTGATGACAATGGCCCTATAATACAGTTTGAGATCTGGGAGTGTGATGCCTCCAGTTCTGTTCTTTTTTCTCAAGATTGTTTTGGCAATTCTAGGTCTTTTCTGGTTCCAGATAAACATTTGTAGCATTTTTTCTATTCTCCTAAAAAATGTGCTTGGGATCTTGATGGGGATAGCATTAAATTTGTAGATGGCTCTGGGTAATATATTCATTTTGATGATGTTAATTCTTCCAACCCATGAATATAGAATATCTTTCCACTTCTTTGTGTCTTTTTCAATTTCTTTGAGTAGTGACTCATAATTTTCAGTATACAAGTCTTTCACTTCTTTGGTTAGGTTTACTCCTAGATATTTTATTGTTTTTGTTGCTATAGAAAAAGGAACTGATTTCTGGATTTCAATTTCTTCTTAGTGTTTGCATAGAGGAATGCCACTGACTTTTTAATGTTAATTTTGTAGCCTGACACCTTACTGTATTGCCTGATGATCTCCAAAAGCTTCTTGCTGGATTCCTTAGGTTTTTCCATGTATACTATCATGTCATCTGCAAATAAGGAGAGTTTGACTTCTTCTCTTCCAATCTGTATCCCTTTAATTCCTTGCTCCTGCTTGATTGCTATGGCAAGAACTTCCATCACTATGTTGAATAGTAATGGTGATAGTGGGCATCCCTGTCTAGTACCTGATCTGAGTGGAAATGCTTCCAGTTTTTCACCATTGAGTATGATGTTGGCTGTAGGTTTGCTATATATAGACTCCACTATCTTCAGGAATTTCCCATCTATTCCCATTTTTTGTAGTGTTTTGATCATAAAGGGATGTCGTATTTTGACAAAGGTTTTCTCTGCATCTACTGATATGACCATGTGGTTTTTGGTCTTGCTTTTGTTGATGTGGTGGATCACATTGATTGATTTACGTATATTAAACCAACCTTGCATGCCTGGGATAAACCCCACTTGGTCACGATGAACAATCTTTTTGATATCCTGCTGTATCCGGTTGGCTAGAATTTTGTTCAATATTTTCGCATCTATGTTCATCAGAGATATTGGCCTGTAGTTTTCTTTTTTGGTTGTGTCCCTGTCTGCTTTTGGTATCAGGGTGATGTTGGCTTCATAGAAGCTGGCAGGGAGTATTCCAGTGTCTTTAATCTTCTGGAAGACTTTTAAAAGTAGAGGTATTAGTTCTTCTTTGAAGGTTTTGTAGAATTCATTTGTGAAACCATCTGGTCCAGGACTTTTATTTTTGGGGAGATTTTTGATAACTGTTTCAATTTCATTAGCTGTGATGGGCCTGTTCATGTTATCCACTTCCTCTTGACTTAGTTTTGGAAGTTGGTAGGTATCTAGGAAATCGTCCATTTCTTCCAGGTTCTCTAGCTTGGTGGCATATAGTTGTTCATAGAAGCCTCGCATGATATGTTGAATTTCTGCAGTGTCTGTTGTGATATCTCCTCTTTCATTTACTATCTGATTTATTTGGGTCTTCTCCCTTTTTTGTTTTGTGAGTCTGGCTAAAGGTTTGTCGATTTTGTTTACTCTTTCGAAGAACCAACATTTACTTTCATTGATCTTTTGTATGGTTTTCCTATTCTCAGTGTTATTTATTTCTGCCCTAACTTTAGTGATTTCTGTCCTTCTGGTTGCTTTAGGATTCCTTTGTTGTTCTTCTTCTAGGTCTTTAAGATGTGCAATCAGGCTGTTTATTTGTGCTTTTTCTTATTTCCTAATGTGTGCTTGTATAGCTATGAACTTCCCTCTTAGGACTGCTTTAGCTGTGTCCCAAATATTTTGATAGCTTGTGTCTTCATTTTCATTGAACTCTCGAAACATTTTGATCTCTTCCTTGATTTCCTCTTTGACCCAGAAGTTGTTAAGAAGTGTACTGTTGAGCTTCCACATTTTGGGACTGTTACTAATCTTTTGTTGATTGTTAAGTGTTAGTTTAATTCCACTGTGGTCTGAGAAGATGCTTGGGATGATTTCAGTGCTCTTGAATTGGCTGATGCTGTCTTTGTGGCCTAACATATGGTCTATCCTTGAGAATGATCCATGTGGATTTGAGTAAAATGTGTATTCCAGTTTCTTGGGATGAATGACTCTGAAAATGTCCAATAGTTCTAGTTTATCTATCTCTTCATTTAGCTCCCTTATGTCTTTACTGATTTTCTTCCTGGATGATCTGTCAAGTTGAGAGAGTGGAGTGTTGAAGTCCCCTACTATGATTGTGTTACCGTTAATATATTGATGTAGCTCTTTCAGTAGAAGTTTGATGTATTTAGATGGCTTCTCATTGGGTGCATAGATGTTAATAATAGTTAAGTCCTCTTGACTGACTGATCCTCTGAGCATTAAGTAGTGTCCATTCCTATCTTTTTAAATCTTATCTATTTTCAAGTCTATCATGTCAGAGATGAGAATAGCTGCTCCTGCCCTGTTTTGTGGGCCACTGGCTTGTATGATAGTTTTCCATCCTTTCACTTTAAGTCTGTGTTTGTCTTGTTGAGTTAGGTGGGTTTCCTGTAGACAGAATATTGTTGGGTTGTATTTTCTGGTCCATCTTCCTACTGTGTCTTTTAATAGGTGAATTCAGGCCATTGACATTTATTGATATCAAAGATTGAAGATATTTTAACACCATTCTTGTAGAGTTTTAGAGTGTTTTGATATATGTCCTATTTGTGGTGGTCTGGTTGTTTATAGGAGACCTTTCAGAACTTCTTTCAGGGCAGGCTTGGTGATGGTTGATTCCTTCAACTGTTGTTTGTCTGAGAAGGTTTTGATGCCTCCATCTAGTCTGAATGACAGTCTAGCAGGATATAGTATTCTTGGCTGAAAGCCTTTCTCATTGAGCACTCGAAAGATATCTTGCCATTCTCTTCTGGCCTGTAGTGTTTGTATGAAGAAGTCTGCTGTTAATCTTATGGGTTTTCCTTTGTAGGTGACTCTTTGTTTTTCTCTTGCAGCCTTCAGGATCCTTTCTTTATCCTTGTTCCTTTCCATTCTAAGTATGATATGTCTTGGTGTCTTTAGGTCTGGGTTAATTCTGTTTGGGTTCCTCTGGGCTTCTTGAATTTTTATGTCTTTGATGTTGTCTAGACTAGAGAAGTTTTCAGCTATTATGGCCTGGAAAATGCTTTCTTCCTCTCCTTCTCTTTCTTCCTCTGGTAAGCCAATAATGCATATATTGTTTCTTTTGAAGTCATCCCATAGCACTCTGTTGTTGTTTTCAGCATCTCTTAATCTCTTTTTGAGATCTCTTACTTCTTTTTAGTTGTCTCTAATTCATCCTCAATCTTGCCAATTCTGTCTTAAGCCTCATTTATTCTAGTCTTTCTGCCCTCTACTGTTTTCTGGAGTTCATCTATTTTGTTGCCCTGCTCTGATACTGTTTTAGCTTGTTCAGCTGGTTGCATTCTTAGCTCAGCGATTTCAGTTGTCAGCTCTCTAATAACCATGAGATAATTAGAATTTTCTTCCATATTCTCATTTGTTGTTCCTGCATTTCTGATTACAATTTTTTCAAATTCTTTACTCACTCCTGTTATTATTTCCTTATCTAATGTTTGGATGTTGAACTCGTTGTTTTGTGTTTCACCCTCTGGAGGACTTTTAGCTGGACTTTTGTCCTGGTTCGATTCTCCAATATTTTTTCTTGTTGTTTTAACCATTTTATATATTATGTTATGAGTTCCTTTTATCAGTACTTTTCAAATTATTGATCACTATTGCCTGGATTGACTTGTGTCTAAGTAAGTTAATTAAAGGGTTCACAGTGGTGGAAGTTACCAGTTATTTCAATCCCTGAGTTGGTGCTCAGTGGTTTAAAAGCCTCTTTTCTTTTTTTCTTCCCTGTAGGCTATGGGAGCCTGAGGGCTTTTAAAATGTCAATAGGCTTCTTAGCTTAATCACTGACTCCTGACCAAGAGATAAAGCAGGGTGTGGCAGAGATAATCCAGTGGTTATGCAAAGAGACTTTCACAGCCCCTCAGCTATGCCACGGAGGTATAGGTCTTCTCCTGAATTTCCTGGTTAGATCTCTGTCCCCTGGTGTCCCTTCCTCTCGCTGCTCCAGATTCTGAGGGTAGTAGCAATGGAGACTCAGAGTTGCACTTGGTGAGTCTCTGGGGAGTCCTCTCCTCCCTTAAGCTGTCCCCTTGTTGGTGGAGCAGACTGGAGGTGGTGTCTCAACTGATAAACTGCTGAACTGTTAGCAGTCACTTAATCTCTCCTTAGGCCCCCTCGGTCCTCTCTGTCACCAGCCACGCGTGTTTGTACTCATGGGTGATTTACTGGGTTCCTGTGGTCATTCTAGTCCTGTCTTGTTTCTGTCCCGGGTGGTCTCCTTTGGTATTCCTAGTTGATCTGGGAGAGGAGAGGAGAGGAGAGGAGAGGAGAGGAGAGAACGAGATCTGCTGCTCATAGCTCCACCTCCGGAAGTCGAATCCAACTTACTTGGATTTTCTGCTACTTTTTCATGTGCACGACCCAGGTTTGAACACTGCCCCTACCATATTAATAGAAGCTTCTGTGCTGTGCTATCAGTCCCTTTCTCCTCCTCCTCTCCTCTTTCTCTAACAAACAAATCTATTTATAAGGTTGCTGCTAGATAATTAGATTGAGTTTGCCTTTTTCTTTCTTTCTTCCTTTTTTTTTTTTTTTTTTGCTGCACCACGAATCCACTGCTCCTGGAGGCCATTTCTCCACCATTTTTGTTGTCTTTATTGTTCATATTATTGTTATTGTTGTCATTGCTGTTGGATACGGCAGAGAGAAATTGAGAGGGGAGGGAAAGACAGAGAGGGGGGAGAGAAAGACACCTGCAGACCTGCTTCACTGCCTGTGAAGCGACTCCCCTGTAGGTGGGGAGCTGGGACTCATATCCGAATTCTTGAGCAGGTCCTTGCGCTTCCCGTCATATGCACTTAACCCACTGTGCTACCACCCTACCCCCGAGTTTACCCTTTTCTTTGCCTAAATATCTTTTCTAAAAGTAGCACGTTTATTAATTAAGTTTTTAAGTGCTTTTTTTCTTCTTTAAAATCTTTATTTACTAATGGATAGAGATAGAGAGATACCTGCAGCCCTACTTCACCACTTGTGAATTTTTCCCCCTGCAGGTATGGACAAGGGGCTTGAACCCTGGTCCTTGCGCAGTGTGATGTGTGTGCTCAACTAGGTACACCACCACCTGGCCCCCTAGCTCTTTTTTTAAAATAGGATTATTTTCTCTAATGAGAAAGAGAAAAAGAAATAAAAAAGAAAATAAGTACCACATTCTTATCCTTTACAGGGAAAGAAGATCTTAGATCCAAAATTCATTTTTCAGCAAGACAAACCACAATGAAATATTTGTAAGTCAAGTCACGATAGCTTTTAGAAACAGAAAAAGTTCTAGGATGCTGGAGAATAATTTTGATGTAATATGTCTTAAATTTACCTCTTACAGTAGCATAGATTTTCTAAAATGTTTTTTTTCCCAGACAGAACAAGCAATCAGTGAATGAATTTAAGGATGAAAGTTCTAAGAGAATAGTGATAGTGGAATAATTTATACTGTATGGTGACATATCTCAAGGGGATTGTTAATTTTCTGACTTCAGAATGACTTGGTTGATAGTAGATAGTACAACAGTCACCATGGCAACATTTGGTTTGAGAAGCTATAGACTAAAAATGAATTTGAAGAGAAGGTAGGGTAGTTAGGGCTGACTATGAATAGTTTTTCTTGTTTTTTAATTTCTTTATTGGGGAATTAATGTTTTACATTCAACAGTGAATACAATAGTTTGTACATGCATAACACTTGCTAGTTTTCCATATAATAATACAACCCCCACTAGGTCCTCCGTCATCCTTTTTGGACCTGTAGTCTCCCCCCACTCAAAGTCTTTTACTTTGGTGCAATATACCAACTCCAGTTCAGGTTCTACTTGTGTTTTCTCTTCTGATCTTGTTTTTCAACTTCTGCCTGAGAGTGAGATCATCCCATATTCATCCTTCTGTTTCTGACTTATTTCACTCAACATGATTTTTTCAAGGTCCATCCAAGATCGGCTGAAAACAGTGAAGTCACCATTTTTTTACAGCTGAGTAGTATTCCATTGTGTATATATACCACGACTTGCTCAGCCACTCATCTGTTGTTGGACACCTGGGTTGCTTCTAGGTTTTGGCTATTACAAATTGTGCTGCTAAGAATATATGTGTACACAGATCTTTTTAGATGGGTGTGTTGGGTTCCTTAGGATATATGCCCAGGAGAGGAATTGCAGGGTCATAGGGTAGGTCCATTTCTAGCCTTCTGAGAGTTCTCCAGACTGTTCTCCACAGAGGTTGGACCAATTTGCATTCCCACCAGCAGTGTAGGAGGGTTCCTTTGACCCCACACCCTCTCCAGCATTTGCTGCTGTTACCTTTTCTGATGTATGGCATTCTCACAGGAGTGAAGTGGTATCTCTTTATTGTCTTTATTTGCATTTCTCTGACAATCAGAGACTAGGAAAATTTTTTCATGTGTTTCTCAGCCTTTTGGATCTCTTCTGTGGTGAATATTCTGTCCATGTCTTCTCCCCATTTTTGGATGGTGTTATTTGTTTTCTTGTTGTTGAGTTTGGGAAGCTCCTTATATATTTTGGTTATTAGCCTCTTGTCTGATGTATGGCATATAAAGATCTTCTCCCATTCTGTGAGGGGTCTCATGGCTTGGGTAGTGGTTTCTTTTGCTGTGCAGAAGCCTTTTAATTTGATGTAGTCCCATAGGTTTATACTTGCCTTAGTCTTCTTTGTAACTGGATTCATTTCTTTGAAGATATCTTTAAAATTTATGCAGAAAAGAGTTCTGCCAATATTTTCCTCTAAGTATCTGATAGTTTGTGGTCTAACATCCAAGTCCTTGATCCACTTGGAATTTACTTTTGTGTTTGGTGAAATATAGTGGTTCAGTTTCATTCTTCTGCATGTTTTAACCCAGTTTTTTCCAAAACCATTTCCCCATTTAATAGTCTGGGCACCTTTGTCAAAGGTTAGATGTCCATAGGTGTGGGGGCTTACTTCTGGGCTCTCAATTCTATTCCACTGGTCAGTGTGCCTATCCATGTTCCAGTACCAAACAGTTTTGATGACAATGACCCTATAATACAATTGGAGATCTGGGAGTGTGATGCCTCCAGTTCTGTTCTTTCTTATCAAGATTGTTTTGGCAATTCTAGGTCTTTTCTGGTTCCAGATAAACATTTGTAGCATTTGTTCTATTCTCCTAAAAAATGTGCTTGGGATCTTGATGGGGATAGCATCAAATTTGTATATGGCTCTGGGTAGTATATTCATTTTGATGATGTTAATTCTTCCAACCCATGAACATGGAATATCTTTCCACTTCTTTGTGTCTTTTTCAATTTCCTTGAGTAGTGACTCATAATTTTCAGTAAACAAGTCTTTCACTTCTTTGGTTAGGTTTAATATATATATGTATATGTATATGTATATGTATATGTATATGTATATGTATATGTATATGTATATGTATATGTATATGTATATATATATAGCCTCCAGGGATCCTCAGTGCCTGCACCACGAATCCACTGCTTCTAGAGGCTATTTTTTCCATTTTGTTAACCTTGTTGTTTTATTGTTGTTGTGGTTATTATTATTTTTGGATAGGATAGAGAGAGTTGGAGAGAGGAGGGGAAGACAGAGAGGGGGAGAGAAAGATAGACACCTGCAGACCTGACACCTGCATACCTGCTTCACTGCCTATGAAGTTACTCCCCTGTAGGTGCAGAGCCGGGGTCTCAAACCTGGATCCTTATACCAGTCCTTGTGCTTTGAGCCACATGCACTTAACCCACTGTGCTACCGCCCGACTCCCTGCTCCTAGATATTTTATTGTTTTTGTTGCTATAGTAAAAGGAATTGATTTCTGGATTTCTTCATTTTCATTGTTCATGAGCCACACATGTTTGCACTCATTGGTGATTTGGTGGGTTCCTGAAGTTATTCTAGTACTGTCTTGTTGTGGTCCCAGGTGGTCTCCTTTGCTATTCCTAGTTGATCCGGGAGAGGAGAGGAGAGAAAGCGATCTGCTGCTCGTAGGAAGAAAGAGAGGGAGAGGAAGAGGAAGAGGAAGAAAGCATTCTTCAGGCCATAATAGTTGAAAACTTCTCTAGTCTAGACAACATAAAAGATAAAAAGGTTCAAGAAGCCCAGAGGGTCCCAAACAGAAAGAACCCAGACTTAAAGACACCAAGACACATCCTATTTAGAATAGAAAGGAATAAGGATAAAGAAAGGATCCTGAAGGCTTCAAGAGAAAAACAAATAATTTTTTTACAAAGGAAAACCCATAAGATTAGCAGCATCTTCTCCACACAAACACCACAGGCCAGAAGAGAATGGCAAGATATCTATCGAGTACTTCATGAGAAAGGCTTTTAACCAAGACTACTGTATCCTGCTAGACTGTCATTCAGACTAGATGGAGGCATAAAAATCTTCTCAGACAAGCAACAGTTGAAGAAACCAACTATCACGAAGCCTGCCCTTTAAAAAGTTCTGAAAGGTCTCCTATAAACAGTCAGACCACCATAAATAGGCCATATATCAGAACACTCTAAAACTCTACAAGAATGGTGTTAAAATATCTTCAGTCTTTGATATCAATAAATGTCAATGGCCTGAATTCACCTATTAAAAGACACAGTAGGAAGATGGATCAGAAAACACAACCCAACAATATGCTGTCTATAGGAAACCCACCTAACTCAACAAGACAAACACAGACTCAAAGGATGGAAAACTATCATACTTATTATTACTATTTTTATTATATTTATGATTTATTGGATAAAGAAAGCAAAAAATTGAGAGGAGAATGGAGATGGAGTGGTCCAGGAGGTGGCATAGTGGTAAAGCTTTGGACTCTCAAGCATGAGGTCTCGAGTTCAATCCCTGGCAGCACATGTGCCAGAGTGGTATCTGGTTCTTTCTCTCCCCTCCTATCTTTCTCATAAATAAATAAAATACTTAAAAAAAAAAAAGAAAATGGAGATGGAGTGGAAGAGAGACACAGACACCTGCAGCCCTGCTTCACTATTTGCAGTGCAGGTGGGATTTTCTATTTCTTACTGAGAGAGAGCGAGAGAGATAACACCAGAACATCACTCTGGCATATATGTGTCCAGGAATTGAACTCAGGACTTCATGTATGAAGGTTCAGTACTTTTTAAAAAATTATTATTTATTTTCCCTTTTGTTGCCCTTGTTGCTTTCTTGTTGTTTTAGTTATTATTGTTGCTGTTGTTGATGTCATTGTTGTTAGAACAGAGAGAAATGGAGAGAGGAGGGGAAGACAGAGAGGGGGAGAGAAAGAGAAACTTGCAGACCTGCTTCACTGCTTGTGAAGCGACCCCCCTGCAGGTGAGGATTCAAACAGGGATCCTTACGCTGGTCCTTGCGCTTTGTAATATGTTCACTTAACCCACTGTACTACTGCCCCCGTTCAGCACTATCTTTACCATGCCACCTCCTGGACTGCTAATCCTCCATTACAGCGAAGGAATGAATGATTTACTCTGAAAGGTGAACTCTCTCACAGCCATAGTCCGGTAAGTGATGCTACATATTTCAGAAATTCTCACACTTTTTTGGTTCATAGTGTTCTTATTGTTTACTCAGTAGTGTTTTCTTCAGTGAGCATAGACTAAAAGAAAGTTTTCATGGCTTAATTATTATAACTAGCTTTGTTCTGATAACTTAGCAGTCACTAGAAGTGTCAGCTATCACTAAAGGGAAGTCATTTTTATTTATTTGTATTATTTTATTTTTATATTATTATTATTATTAAATTTGTTATCAAAGCTCTGCTCAGCCCTAGCTATGGTAATGAGGAGGATTGACCCTGGGACCTCTGGTGCCTCAGGTATGAAAGTCATTTTGCATAACCATTATGTTGTCTTCCCTGCTCCTTAGCAGTCAGTTGAAATACAGGATACATAAGTTGGAAGTGAAGAATAACACTTCTTATTTAATTCTTAGAGAACCACTTATGAGAAGTGCAGATGTGCTCATCTGGTATGCACTACTTGTCATACAGAAAATCAAATTGGACGTCACCACCTTCATTTTCTGTTTCATGTTGAGTTTTTTAAAAGATTTATTTATTTATCTATCTATCTGTTTGTTTGTTTGTTTATTTATTTAGGCAGGGGAGAGAACCAGAGCATCACTCTGGCACATGTGATGCCGGGGATCAAACTCACAGCCTAATCCTGGAGAGTCGAACACTCTATCTACTGTGCCGCCTCCTGGACCAGGCCTATTGAATTTTGCACATTACTTGCTTTTTATTACAGTAATTACTCAAGATCTAGTTTTTACGTATATGACATTATTAAGAGAAATTAAAAAAAATTATTTTCCTTTAGTCAGGTAGATATATAGAGATACAGACAGATACCAGAGCACAGTACAACTCTGGCTTCTGGTGGTGCAAAGGATTGTACCTGGGACCTCTGAGCCTCAGGCATGAGTGTTTTGCATAACCATTATGTTATCTCCCCAGTCCACAAAGTAGATGTTTCAGTTTAACTTTGAAGTTGTTGACTACTTTGAGTTAGTTGTGCATGTCCTGTCCCTCAGGTGTCTTTACTTTTTCTGAAAATTGAGGTGAGCTCAGTAGAAGAATTGCAGGCCCACCTGTTTCTTTCAATTAAACTATCAACCCAACGACAGGCTCCAAATTCTTATATTCATTCCTGCACACTCGTTCTTAGCACTCAGCATTTACTGGCTTGTTAAACGATATAGAGGAAAAGGTGTAAATAATATAGAGAAGTCACCAGATGAAGAGGTATGGTGGGGGAGTTCAGGAGGAAGTCCGCAGTTCAGGGCCTTTTGTCCTGGAAGTACATTTCCCTCTCAGTGTGAGAGTGTTCGCCTACCTGGAAGTGCCTGTGCTTCGGAGAATGAGTGTTTTAGACTATACTGCTGATGTGTTCTCTAACATGATTATTTAGTACTATCACAAGCACTGTATAAAGGAGTGAGTGTGTGATGGTTGCAATAAAACTTTATTAACAAAAAAAGGTGGAGACAAGATTTGACCTGTGAGTAGTAGTCTATTCATACTGATTTAAAGGAATTTGGCAACTGGGGAGGGGGCTTGGCAGGTAGAGTGCAGGATATGCGTATGTGAGGCCTTGGGTTCAGTTCCTGGCATTGCTCATGCCAGTGTGGTGCTCTGTTCTCTTTATCTCTCATGAAGTAAAAAATATACATATAATATAAAATAAAATAAATGAATGAGTGAGACAAGTTCCTCTCTGTATTTATATAGTATGTATTGAAGTTCTTTTCAGGGACTGGGTGGTATCTCACTAGGTAGAGCACACATATTGTAACCACATGCAAGGAACTGAGTTCAAAGCACTGGTCTTCATCATCAGAAGGGAGACTTTATCAGTGATGAAGCAGTGCTGCAGGTGTCTCTCCTTTCTGTCTCTCCCTCTATCAAAATGAAAGAAAATAATTTTTTTTTTTTAATTTTTTATTTAAGAAAGGATTAGTGAACAAAAGCATAAGGTAGGAGGGGTACAACTCCACACAATTCCCAACACCCAATCCCCATAACCCACCCCATCCCATGGTAGCTTTCCCATTCTCTATCCCTCTGGGAGCATGGACCCAGGGTCGTTGAGGGTTGCAGAAGGTAGAAGGTCTGGCTTCTGTAATTGCTTCCCCGCTGAACATGGGCGTTGACTGGTCGGTCCATACCCCCAGTCTGCCTCTCTCTTTCCCTAGTAGGGTGTGACTCTGGGGAAGCTGAGCTCCAGGACACATTGGTGGGGTCTTCAATCCAGGGAAGCCTAGCCAGCATCCTGGTGGCATCTGGAACCTGGTGATTGAAAAGAGAGTTAACATATGAAGCCAAACAATTTGTTGAGCAATCATGGATCCCAAGCTTGGAATAGTGGAGAGGAAGTGTTAGGGAGGTACTCACTGCAAACTCTAGTGTAGTCCTGCTTTCAGGTATAGATTTTGCAGTAGTTTATGGATACGTGTGCACATAAGCTCTCTCTCACAGAAACTGGTGTATATCTAGGTTATGGGACTTTGTTAGAAAGTGAACTACCTGAGATGAAATTAGAGTGTACTATTAAAGGAAAGGTCTCACCCGAGTAATGAAGCTGAAGGGTTGTCATTCCACACGTGAAGTCTCTGGATACATTCTGAGGTGAAGCATGTTGAGGTAGCAATCGTTGCTTTGGTTAGGTTGTGATCGGCAGATGCAATGTTATTTGGTTTGGATTGGGAGATGCATACGGGAAAGTGGGCCCTATCCAAGGGTTCCAGGACTGGGGGAAGTAGGGGTTCTATAGTGAAGATGTGAGGTTCCTGCTGTCTTAGGGTTCAAAAAGACAATCAATAGTTAATATTATCATCACATTATTTGTTAATTGGGTTAACTTTGAAAAGTCCCTTTGTTATGGTTTGCTGGACAGTACCCAATATCTTGTATATAGCTGTGCTATTGGAAGCTTCTAATCTACTTGGTCTAGGCTTTTGAGAGAGTCCGCATAACAAATACATAGCCTATATATTAAAAAGATTCAGTTTGTCTTTTGAGAAACTTTGAGACATACAATTGATTTCCCCCTCTCATATTAATTAGCTACTGATTTATATGTCTACATTTTGCTAGGAGTGTACATAAACACCATTCCCACCACCAAAGGACTGTGACCCATCCCTCCCGCCCACTCCCACCCCCCACTGGCCCAGGAAGCTACATGCCTACCCCTCACCACTGGGTTTTTACTTTGGTGCCCTACTTACAATTTGATCAGGTCCTGCTTTTAGTTTCCCTTTCAGATCTTCTTAGTCAGCTTCTGTTGATGAGTGGGATCATCCCATACTCATCTTTATCTTTCTGACTTAGTTCACTTAACATAATTCCTTCTAGCTCTGTCCAAGATGGGTCAGAGAAGGTGGGTTCATTGTTCTTGATAGCTGCAAGAAAATAATTTTTAAAAAATGACAGCGAAGAATGGTGGAGTTGTACAGACATACTGATAACTCTGGTAGCAAAAATAGTTTCTGTGGTCTGGGAGGTTGCGCAGTGGATAAAGCATCAGATTCTCAAGCATGAGGTCCTGAGTTCAATCCCTGGCAGCACATGTACCAGAGTGATGTCTAGCTCCTTCTCTCTCCTCCTATGTTTCTCATTAATAAATAAATAAAATCTTTAAAATAAAAAGTTTCTCTTTCTGAGACTGACTGGGAGTATGGACTGACCTATCAATGCCCATGTTTAGTGGGGAAGCAATTACAGAAGCCAGACCTTCCACCTTCTGCACCCCATAATGACCCTGGGTCCATACTCCTAGCGGGTTAAAGAATAGGGAAGCTATCAGGGGAGGGGATGGGATACAAAGTCCTGGTGGTGGGAATTGTGTGGAGTTATACCCCTCTTATCCTATAGTTTTGTCAGTGTTTCCTTTTTATAAATAAAAATTTAAAAAGTTTCTCCATCTATACCTATACATCCTACTATGTAAAAATTTTCAAGATATGCTATAAGGTAAACCAAGGAAGGTGGAAAAGCAGTTAAGAGTATAGTAATCCCCACTCTGGAAGGTTGTACTAGAACTGCTGGATGTGGTTCTATCTGTGGATAGGAATAGGAAGATGAAAACAGGAGGTCGAAGAAAGACTTCCCATTGAACATTGCCTCCACTGGACTGCAGTCAAATGTTCTACCCCTGAGCTATACCCCTACTCTCAATGGAATCTGTATTGTGTGCATGCCTTACAAATAATGTTGTTTTTATTTTTATTATTTATTTATTTATTTATTTATTTTACTAGAGTGATGCTCATCTCTGACATATGGTAGTGTGAGGGATTAACCTGGAATCTGGGAGCCTCAGGCATTAGAGTCTGCTTGCGTAACAATTATGCTATTTTTCCCTGCTCAAAAGGAACAAACTATTGAAAAGTATATTCAGAGAGGCTGGCAGATGGCTCACTTGGTAGAGCTCATGTTTATCATACATGAGGACTTGGGTTCAAACCCCTGACACCACAAGGGAACATTTTGCAAAAGAGAAGCTTCGTGAGCAGTAGAGCAATACTGTGGAGTCTTTCTGCTTTCTGTCTCCCTCCCTCCCTCTCTATCTCTCACTCTATCTAAAAAAAAAAAAAAAAAAAAAAAAACCTGCTGGGAGCAGTAGAATTGTGCTGGTGTAAAGATCCAACAAAGTTCTGATGGATGAATACATATGTTTGTTGAAAAAAATCATGACACATTTTTGCATAAAAAAAACAATAAAAAATGTCATTACTTTTCCTAAGATCCCAATAGATTCATAGTAGCAGAGTCCCAATTCACGGTAACAAGCTGACTGTATATTGCCTGCACAACCAGCATCCCTTTGCCTGGTTTCCTCAGTATAATAGGGAATCAGCTGGTTCCCCATTCAAATGGAAAACTCTTACATGACTTCCTTTTCTCTTCCTCATCCTTTTCGTTTATTTGCCAACTGGACTTTCACTGGGGCTTGGACTTGTACAACAAATCCACTGCTCCCAGTGACCATCTTTTTTTTTTCCTTTTTAAAATTTTCTTTCTTTATATTTGCTATGATGAAGAGAAATTGAGTGGGGAAGGGGAAATAGAGAGGGAGCTTGTGAAGCTTCCTCCTTGCAGTTGGAGAGTGAGGCCTTGAACCTGGGTCCATGTGCACTATAATGTGTGCTTTCAACTGAGTGCACCCTCTTCATATGCTTATGGTGTGAATATAGAAAGACACATATAAGTTTACAAAGTACTGGTGGAAGGAAACACTCCTCCCCCAAATTCAGTTATATTTGTCTAGCTAGATCAAATTTAAACAAGCATCATGGCCTGAAGGAAACACTCTATGCAAACAATTCACTTGTGGTTGGTGTTTCTCCCATGTTATCTATTCACCTCAACTGAAGTGTTGTAGCAGTCTCCATGTCACCACCCCTCTTCCTCCAGGACCAGCATGAAGACACACTCAACCTCCTTCTCCTCCTATGTTCACCCCCGCCCCCACCTTGCTGCAAAACTACAGGGAGCAGCACAGCACACACAAGAGGCTCCCAGTTTTCTGGGCATTCACAAACAGGCACAGTCAGGGCAAAACCTGGAAACAACCTCTTCTCACTCAAAGGAGAGTCCTGTCCATTCCTGAGACCCCTAAACTGGAGGTATCTTCTGTTCATGCAGACGTGGTATAGGTAGGCAGTGGGGAAGGGGGGGAATGGTTGCTGTGACTGTATTGACAGCTGCCCTCTCAGCCTCTTCCTGAAGCAGTCACCCAGCCCCGCAGTAGAGCCAGACTCATGCAGTTCTCAGGTGGTTGCTTTCTAATGATATCATGACCTTGGTGTAAGTTGCCATGACAATTTCCACATATTAGATCCACATTCTTTAGGGTTTAAAAAAATTTTTTTTTATTATCTTTATTTATTTATTGGATAGAGATAGCCAGAAATTGAGATCAAGAAGGGAGATAGAGAGGGAGGGAGACAGACAGACACCTAACAGACCTGCTTCACTACTCGCAAAGCTTTCCTCCTATGGATGGAGACTGGGGGCTTGAACCCAGGCACTGTAACATGTACACTGAACCAGGTACACCACCACCCAGCCCCCTTTAGGGCTTTTTAATTTTTTTTTTAATTTTTAAATCAGTGGTGGAAAATAAAACTGGTGACATTAAACACTGAAGTTTCAACTATCTTTATAGACTTTCCAGATCAGAAATCTCAGGCCTAATGACATTGACACCTGTGTTCCTATTAGTCGTGGCAGGAGACACCTGTTTTGTAGTGGCTTCTGGTTGCTACCTGAAGTGGGCATGGGTATAGATTTGGGCATTTTTAGCCTGAGCTGAGGAAAAGAAAACAATAAAACCACCTGCTTGGGAGTTAACCATCAAATCTTGGATCTGGAAGTGATCGTAAAACTGATTTGATCAGGGCACAGCACTTTGCAGATGGAGAGTGGGCACAGAAAGGGAGCAGGGAGCTGCCCAGCTTCACAGAGCTACTTTGTGGCAACCAAGGGGTGAGAGCTGGAGTCTCCTTACTCTATGTCCTGTTTAGGGCCTCAGGTTACAGCACATGGCTGGGGCGTCAGACAGCGTGGTAGAATAGCACACCAAGTAGAAAAAGAGGGACTTCTTCATTTTAAGTCAGCACTGAAGAGTTAAATCTCCCTGTTAGGGGCTGGTGACTGTCATGACCAGAGACATTCCTAGAAGTACTAAGAGATTTTTCCATGGACGGTGCGCAGGTGCACATAGACCTAATTCTAGGGAATTGATTTTCAATGATCATTTTACCCAAATGTCAGTGCTAAATACACAGGGCGCATAAAATAGATGTTAATGTACTAGAAGGCAACGGTAGTATTCCTGGCTGTACATATGCAAACTTTATTTTATCTGAATGTCAAGGGTTTTAAATTTGGAGCAACTCAATAGGCAGCAGCTACTTGTAAAATAATGATGATGGCAACAACTATGGTGATAAGAATATTTCTTAAGCACATACTATGAACTGGTCACATTTGAAGGTAAATCACATTCTAAAGGCCTTATATTTATCTCTCATTTGAGCCTTTCAATAGCCATACTAAGCAGATATTAGTATTACAACTGTTTTACAAATGAGTAAACTAAACAGAGAAGCTGGTGAACTTAAAGAACTTAGTAAACTTAGAGATGCCTCATGGCTACAGAGAGGTAGGTGCAGCATTTGAATTCAGACAAACACTGGCACCTTCTAACACACTATTTTTCAAATTAATTAAAATCATTGCATCCTTTAAGATCTGGAAGTGATCATCTCACCCATTGCTTTACTTGCTACCTGATGTTCACAGAAGTGGGATGATTTATGCTAAGTCACATAGTTAGTACCAGATTCCCAACCTTCCATACCTCAGAAGAAGGCCCTGTACTTACTTTCTAATAAGAAGGGTTTTTATTAGTGGTTTAATAGTGATTTGTAAAATTACAAGATAGTAGGGATATAATTCCATATCATTCTCACCACCTGAGTTCTCACCCATCCCCCTTCAGTGTAAACTGCAATAGTTCTCCCAAGGTCACATATATGAGTTTACTGTATATTTAAATCTATCTATCTGGCTGTCTATCTATCCATACATACATACACATGTATATATTTTTGTTGTTTATTTTTATTCATTAAGTCCTAGAGAGAAAAGAGGGAAAAGGAAGGAAGGACATTCAGAAGTAGTAATAGGTATAGGTATGACTTAGAAAGGAAATGAAGGACTACTTCTGAATGTCCTTCCTTCCTTTTCCCTCTTTTCTCTCTAGGACTTAATGGGATTAAAGTTCAGAGCCTTCTGGTCATCTTTCCCTAACATTGCTCCCCCCTCTGGGAGTATGGACTAAAATTCTTTATGGGGTGCCGGAGGTGGGAATTTTGGCTTCTGTAATTGCTTCTTTGCTGGACATGGGCTTGTCAGGTAAATCCATACCTCCAGTCTGTTTCTATCTCCCCCTCATAGGGTAGAGCTCTGGAGAGATGAGGTTCTGGGACACATTGATGAGGTCTTCTGCCCAGGGAAGTCAGATGGAATCATATTAGCATCTGTAACTTGGTGGCTGAATGATGATAAGACACAAAGAAGGAAAAATGGTTTAATAAACATGAATCAAAAAGTAGGAATAAAGCAGATGAGAATAGGGATGTTAGGGTTGAAAGAAGCTAGATTGTCTATTTTAGGTATGCTCCTAGGAGCCTATGATATTACTTATGTTTGCTTGACCTTGATAGTTAACAAGAAGGTGGACTAGAAATATTGTCTGGAAAGATGGTGTCAGAATTGAGAAGAGAACTTGAAAGCTAGATCAGAGAGTGGCTCCACACTTGAAGAACATACATACATACATACATACAATAACTGTTTCCACACTGATCTGACCCAGGGCCCATGTATATTCATATTTAGCACAGGAGCTTGTAAAACTTTCGAGTCCCTGTCTGAGCTCATAGCCCCTGGCCACAGCTGGAAGTAGTGGTGAAGTAGGCTAATCCAGTCTCCCTTCAGAGAATGGGGCAGTCCTTACCATTGTTAGTTTACAGTGAGGGGAAGGTCCAGGAGAGGCCCACAAGCAAAAGTATGATGACATTCCTCATGAAAGTGACCAGTGGTTTACTGGTATTTTGTCAACAGCTTTCCTGATCTTCAGGAGAGCTGATTAGCTTTGAATTAAGACAGATCAGCTCCATGGAACAGCCTAATTGTCAAGAATCCCAGCTCCACCAACCATCAGTGGCAACTTTATTGCAACTTCTCTATATCTCACCTTCCTCATCTGTAGTGTGGGGGTGGGAACTTCATAGATTTGTAAACGTACATACATGTACACACATGACACTATATGTAAGTCCAGACATATGTATGAGCCAGGTCATTTAATGATTTATTCTATGGAGCAGAGTGGAACTGGAGTTGTGTGTGTGTGTGTGTGTGTGGGAGAATGTGTTGTCCCCACTCTGTGAGAGTTTTACTCAGGACACTGAACACAGATGCCAGTCA
Organism: Erinaceus europaeus; assembly: GCF_950295315.1. Classification (NCBI taxonomy): domain Eukaryota; kingdom Metazoa; phylum Chordata; class Mammalia; order Eulipotyphla; family Erinaceidae; genus Erinaceus; species Erinaceus europaeus. The sequence continues at coordinate 55,169,414 of NC_080177.1, read as the reverse complement.
GTTTTTTCTTCTTACCTTTAAAACCGTATTCACTCAGCCTTCTCTCCAGCCTGTTTCCCCTTGCCTGAACTCACCCATTCTAGGCTACCTTTTGCACCTGCCACCTAAATACCAAGTACTCCTTACCCGGATTCCATTCTCCTTGATAGCATTGGGTCAAGCTACTCACTTCCTTAAAGCAACTAGAGCCCAAAATGCCATATATTAACCACCTGCTAAAGAGGATTTTGTGGGTGAATTTGAGAATCTGCCAGCCATTCTTCTGGGAAATTTGCTTCGAGTTCTTCCAAAAACTAATCAGCAAAGCACTTTGGGGAACATGATCCCTAGAAATATGGGAATACCCTATAACCATTTGTGGGTGAGGAAGGGGGGGTTTGAAAGATCAAGTCATGACTAGTGATTTGGTTCAGAAGCTGTATTTTGAATAAGAGAGCCTGAAAGATGTAACCATAGGAGGATCTGGGTCCTGAGCATTCCACTGCCTTTCTACTTAGGTAATTAATCTGGAGACCTAGTGAGAATTCAACATGACAGCTGACATGATGCTGTGGTCCTGAAGGTTGTCGGCCTGAAATGGCCCAGATGCTGCTTCTGTGCCAAAAGCAGGTGATGCATGAGACTGAGCTTTGTATAGGAGGCACATGGGGAGATGCTCTTGGAGTCTGAGGTCAGCCAGCTTCCACCTCCAGCGCCTACTCAACTCCAGGTCCCTCATTCTCCTCTTCCCTGAAGAGAATTACTCAACCTCACTGATGACTTAAAGAATGTGGGGACCCTGTAAATGTTCCCTTTTAGCCACTGTCTGCTGAACCCAGAATCTGAGAGCTCTGAAAATGCAGCTATTCTAGGCAGATGTGGCAGCTGCAATGTGAATGCAGAAGTAACTGACTGGCTCAGCCATCAGTAAAAAAGCAGAGGATAGGGAGTCATGCAGTGGCACAGCGGGTTAAGTGCAGGTGGCACAAAGCACAAAGACCGGCGTAAGGATCCCGGTTCGAGCCCCTGGCTCCCCACCTGCAGGGGAGTCGCTTCACAGGTGGTGAAGCAGGTCTGCAGGTGTCTGTCTTTCTCTCCCCCTCTGTCTTCCCCTTCTCTCTTCATTTCTCTCTGTCCTATCCAACAACAACAACAGCAATAACAACAACAATGATAAACAACAAGGGCAACAAAAGGGAATTTTTTTTTACATTTACTTATTTAGACCTGACTAAATTGTAAGCAGGGCACCAAAGTAAAAACCCTGTGGTGAGGGGTAGACATGCAGCTTCCTGGGACAGTGGGGGGTGGGAGTGGGTAGGAGGGATGGGTCACTTTCTTTTGGTGGTGGGAATGGTGTTTATGTACACTCCTAGTAAAGTGTAGTCATATAAATCACTAGTTAATATGAGAGGGGGAAAATTAATTGTATGTCTCAAAGTTTTTAAAACAGACTGAGTTTTCTTAATATATAGGCTGTGTATTTGATATGCGGACTCTCTCAAAAGCCTAGACCAAGTAGATTAGAGGCAACCAGTGGCACAGCTATGTACAAGATACTGGGTACTGTACAGCAAACCCTAACAAAAGGACTTTTCAAAGTTAACCCAATTACCAAATAATGTGATAATAACATTAACTATCCATCGTCTTTTTGAACCCTAAGACAGCAGGAACCTCACATCTCCACTATAGAGCCTCTACTTCCCCTAGTCCTGGAACCCTTGGATAGGGCCCACTTTCCCGTATGCCTCTCCCAATCCATATCAAATAATATTGCATCTGCCGATCACAACCTAACCAACGCAACGATTGCCACCTCCACATGCTTCACCTCAGACTGTGTCCAGGGACTTCACATGTGGAATGACAACCCTTCAGCTTCATTACTCGGGTGAGACCTTTCCTTTCATAGTATTTTCTAATTCCATCCCAGGTGGTTCACTTTCTAACAAAGTCCCAAATCCTAGATATACACCAGGTTCTGTGAGAGAGAGCATATGTTCACACATATCCATAAACTAGTGCAAAATATATACCTGAAAGCAGAAGTACACTAGAGTTTGCAGTGAGTACCCCCCCCCCCAACACTTCCTCTCCACTATTCCAAGCTTTGGGTCCATGATTGTTCAACAATTTGTTTGGCTTTGTATGTTAACTCTCTTTTCAGCCACCAGGTTCCAGATGTCATCAGGATGCCGGCCAGGCTTCCCTGGACTGAAGACCCCACCAATGTGTCCTGGAGCTCCTCTTCCCCAGAGACCCACCCTACTAGGGAAAGAGAGAGGCAGAGTGGGAGTATGGACCGACCAGTCAACGTCCATGTTCAGCAGGGGAAGCAATTACAGAAGCCAGACCTTCCACCTTCTGCAAACCACAATGACCCTGGGTCCATGCTCCCAGAGGGATAGAGAGTGGGAAAGCTGTCAGGGGAGGGGGTGGGATATGGAGATTGGGTGGTGGGAGTTGTGTGGAGTTGTACCCCTCCTACCCTATGGATTTGTTAATTAATCCTTTCTTTCTTTCTTTCTTTCTTTCTTTCTTTCTTTCTTTCTTTCTTTCTTTCTTTTTTTTTTTTTTTTTACCTGTTCCACCACCTGTGAAGCGACTCCCCTGCTGGTGGGGAGCCAGGAGCTGGAACCAGCATCCTTGTGCTTTGCCCCTCCTACACTTAACCTGCTGCACTACCGCCGGACTCCTGATAACTTCTTTTTTTTTTTTTTTTCTTTCTTTCTTTCTCTCTTTTTTTTTTTTTTTTTGCAGATTTTTTTTTAATTTAAGAAAGGATTAATTAACAAAACCATAGGGTAGGAGGGGTACAATTCCACACAATTCCCACCACCCAATCTCCATATCCCACCCCCTCCCCAGTAGCTTTCCCATTCTCTATCCCTCTGGGAGCATGGACCCAGGGTCATTGAGGGTTGCAGAAGGTAGAAGGTCTGGCTTCTGTAATTGCTTCCTCGCTGAACATGGGCGTTGACTGGTCGGTCCATACTCCCAGTCTGCCTCTCTCTTTCCCTAGTAGGGTGGGTCTCTGGGGAAGCTGAGCTCCAGGACACATTGGTGGGGTCTTCAATCCAGGGAAGCCTGGCCGGCATCCTGATGACACCTGGAACCTGGTGGCTGAAAAGAGAGTTAACATACGAAGCCAAACAAATTGTTGAGCAATCATGGACCCAAAGCTTGGAATAGTGGAGAGGAAGTGTTGGGGGGGGGGGTGGTACTCACTGCAAACACTAGTGTACTTCTGCTTTCTTACTTTGGTGCCATACTCCAAACTCAGTCAATTTCTGCTTTGTGTTTCTACTTCTTTTTTTTTTTTTTTACATGCATAACATTCCCCAGATTCCCATTTAACAATACAACCCCCACTATTTCATTCATCATTTTTCATGGACCTGTATTCTCCCCACCCACCCACCCACCCCAGAGTCTTTTACTTTGGTGTAATACTCCAATTCCATTTCAGGTTCGACTTGTGTTTTCTTTTCTAATCTTGGTTTTCAACTTCTGCCTGAGAGTGAGATCATCCCATATTCATCCTTCTGTTTCTGACTTATTTCACTCAACATGATTTTTTCAAGGTCCATCCAAGATCAGCTGAAAACGGTGAAGTCACCATTTTTTACAGCTGAGTAGTAATCCATTGTGTATATATACCACAACTTGCTCAGCCACTCATCTGTTGTTGGACACCTGGGTTGCTTCCAGGTTTTGGCTATTACAAATTGTGCTGCCAAGAACATATGTGTACACAGATCTTTTTGGATCGATGTGTTGGGTTCCTTAGGATATATCCCCAGGAGGGGAATTGCAGGGTCATAGGGTAGGTCCATTTCTAGCCTTCTGAGAGTTCTCCAGACTGTTCTCCACAGAGGTTGGACCAAATGACATTCCCACCAGCAGTGCAGGAGGGTTCCTTTGACCCCACACCCTCTCCAGCATTTGCTGCTGTTACCTTTTCTGATGTGTGACATTCTCACAGGAGTGAAGTGATATCTCATTGTTGTCTTGATTTGCATTTCTCTGACAATCAGAGACTTGGAGCATTTTTTCATGTGTTTCTCAGCCTTTTGGATCTCTTCTGTGGTGAATATTCTGCCCAAGTCCTCCCCCCATTTTTGGATGGGGTTATTTGTTGTCTTGTTGTTGAGTCTGGCAAGCTCTTTATATATGTTGGTTATTAAACTCTTATCTGATGTATGGCATGTAAAGATCTTCTCCCATTCTGTGAGGGGTCTCTTGATTTGGGTAGTGGTTTCTTTTGCTGTAAAGAAGCTTTTTAATTTGATGTAGTCCCATAAGTTTATACTTGCCTTAGTCTTCCTTGTAATTGGATTCGTTTCATTGAAAATGTCTTTAAAATTTATGCGGAAAAAAGTTCTTCCAATATTTTCCTCTAAGTATCTGATAGTTTCTGGTCTAACATCCAAGTCCTTGATCCACTTGGAATTTACTTTTGTATTTGGTGAAATACAGTGATTCAGTTTCATTCTTCTGCATGTTTCAACCCATTGTTTCCAACACCATTTGTTGAAGAGACTCTGCTTTCCCCATATAATAGTCTGGGCCCCTTTGTCAAAGATTAGATGTCCATACGTGTGGGGCCTCATTTCTGGGCTCTCAATTCTATTCCACTGGTCAGTGTGTCTGTTCATGTTCCAGTACCAAGCAGTTTTGATGACAATGGCTCTATAATACAGTTTGAGATCTGGCAGTGTGATGCCTCCGGTTCTGTTCTTTTTTCTCAAGATTGTTTTGGCAATTCTAGGTCTTTTCTGGTTCCAGATAAACATTTGTAGCATTTTTTCTATTCTCCCAAAAAATGTGCTTGGGATCTTGATGGGGATAGCATTAAATTTGTAGATGGCTCTGGGTAATATATTAATTTTGATGATGTTAATTCTTCCAACCCATGAACATGGAATATCTTTCCACTTCTTTGTGTCTTTTTCAATTTCTTTGAGTAGTGACTCATAATTTTCAGTATACAAGTCTTTCACTTCTTTGGTTAGGTTTACTCCTAGATATTTTATTGTTTTTGTTGCTATAGAAAAAGGAACTGATTTCTGGATTTCAATTTCTTCTAACTTAGTGTTTGCATCGAGGAATGCCACTGACTTTTGAATGTTAATTTTATAGCCTGACACATTACTGTATTGCCTGATGATTTCCAAAAGCTTCTTGCTGGATTCCTTAGGTTTTTCCATGTATACTATCATGTCATCTGCAAATAAGGAGAGTTTGACTTCTTCTCTTCCAAACTGTATGCCTTTAATTCCTTGCTCCTGCCTGATTGCTATGGCAAGAACTTCCAACACTATGCTGAATAGTAATGGTGATAGTGGGCAGCCCTGTCTAGTACCTGATCTGAGTGGAAATGCTTCCAGTTTTTCACCATTGAGTATGATGTTGGCTGTAGGTTTACTATATATAGACTCCACTATCTTCAGGAATTTCCCATCTATTCCCATTTTTTGTAGTGTTTTGATCATAAAGGGATGTTGTATTTTGTCAAAGGCTTTCTCTGCATCTATTGATATGACCATGTGGTTTTTGGTCTTGCTTTTGTTGATGTGGTGGATCACATTGATTGATTTACGTATATTAAACCAACCTTGCATGCCTGGGATAAACCCCACTTGGTCATGATGAACAATCTTTTTGATATCCTGCTGTATCCGGTTGGCTAGAATTTTGTTCAATATTTTCGCATCTATGTTCATCAGAGATATTGGTCTGTAGTTTTCTTTTTTGGTTGTGTCCCTGTCTGCTTTTGGTATCAGGGTGATGTTGGCTTCATAGAAGCTGGCAGGGAGTATTCCAGTGTCTTCAATCTTCTGGAAGACTTTTAAAAGTAGAGGTATTAGTTCTTCTTTGAAGGTTTTGTAGAATTCATTTGTAAAACCATCTGGTCCAGGACTTTTATTTTTGGGAAGATTTTTGATAACTGTTTCAATTTCATTAGCTGTGATGGGCCTGTTCATGTTATCCACTTCCTCTTGACTTAGTTTTGGAAGTTGGTAGGTATCTAGGAAATCATTCATTTCTTCCAGGTTCTCTAGCTTGGTGGCATATAGTTGTTCATAGAAGCCTCTCATGATATGTTGAATTTCTGCAGTGTCTGTTGTGAAATATCCTCTTTCATTTACTATCCGATTTATTTGGGTTTTCTCCCTTTTTTGTTTTGTGAGTCTGGCTAAAGGTTTGTTGATTTTGTTTACTCTTTCAAAGAACCAACATTTACTTTCATTGATCTTTTGTATGGTTTTCCTATTCTCAATGTTATTTATTTCTGCCCTAACTTTAGTAATTTCTGTCCTTCTCGTTGCTTTAGGATTCCTTTTTTGTTCTTCTTCTAGGTCTTTGAGATGTGCAATAAGGCTGTTTATTTGTGCCTTTTCTTGTTTCCTAATGTGTGCTTGAATAGCTATGAACTTCCCTCTTAGGACTGCTTTAGCTGTGTCCCAAATATTTTGATAGCTTGTGTCTTCATTTTCATTGAACTCTCGAAACATTTTGATTTCTTCCTTGATTTCCTCTTTGACCCAGAAGTTGTTAAGAAGTGTACTGTTGAGCTTCCACATTTTGGGACTGTTACTAATCTTTTGTTGATTGTTAAGTGTTAGTTTAATTCCACTGTGGTCTGAGAAGATGCTTGGGATGATTTCAGTGCTCTTGAATAGGCTGATGCTGTCTTTGTGGCCTAACATATGGTCTATCCTTGAGAATGATCCATGTGGATTTGAGTAAAATGTGTATTCCAGTTTCTTGGGATGAATGACTCTGAAAATGTCCAATAGTTCTAGTTTATCTATCTCTTCATTTAGCTCCCTTATGTCTTTACTGATTTTCCTCCTGGATGATCTGTCAAGTTGAGAGAGTGGGGTGTTGAAGTCCCCTACTATGATTGTGTTACTGTTAATATATTGCTGTAGCTCTTTCAGTAGAAGTTTGATGTATTTAGATGGCTTCTCATTGGGTGCATAGATATTAATAATTGTTAAGTCCTCTTGATTGACTGATCCTCTGAGCATTAAGTAGTGTCCATTCCTATCTTTTTTAATCTTATCTATTTTAAAGTCTATCATGTCAGATATGAGAATAGCTGTTCCTGCCCTTTTTTGTGGGCCATTGGCTTGAATAATAGTTTTCCATCCTTTCACTTTAAGTCTGTGTTTGTCTTGTTGCGTTAGGTGAGTTTCCTGTAGACAACATATTGTTGGGTTGTGATTTCTGATCCATCTTCCTACTCTGTGTCTTTTAATAGGTGAATTCAGGCCATTGACATTTATTGATATCAAAGATTGAAGATATTTTAATGCCATTCTTGTAGAGTTTTAGAGTGTTTTGATATATGTCCTATTTGTGGTGGTCAGGTTGTTTATAGGAGACCTTTCAGAACTTCTTTCAGGGCAGGCTTGGTGATGGTTGCTTCCGTCAACTGTTGCTTGTCTGCGAAGGTTTTGATGCTTCCATCTAGTCTGAATGACAGTCTAGCAGGATATAGTATTCTTGGCTGAAAGCCTTTCTCATTGAGCACTCGATAGATATCTTGCCATTCTCTTCTGGCCTGTAGTGTTTGTATGGAGAAGTCTGCTGCTAATCTTATGGGTTTTCCTTTGTAGGTGACTCTTTGTTTTTCTCTTGCAGCCTTGAGGATCCTTTCTTTATCCTTATTCCTTTCCATTCTAAGTATGACATGTCTTGGTGTCTTTAGGTCTGGGTTAATTCTGTTTGGGACCCTCTGGGCTTCTTGAATCTTTATGTCTTTGTTGTTGTCTAGACTAGAGAAATTTTCAGCTATTATGGCCTGGAGAATGTTTTCTTCCTCTCCTTCTCTTTCTTCCTCTGGTAAGCCAATAATGCGTATATTGTTTCCTTTGGAGTCATCCCATAGGACTCTGTTGTTGTTTTCAGCATCTCTTAATCTCTTTTTGAGATCTCTTACTTCTTTTTTAGTTGTCTCTAATTCATCCTCAATCTTGCTATTTCTGTCTTCAGCCTCATAGATTCTATTCTCTCTGCCCTCTACTGCTTTCTGGAGTTCATCTATTTTGTTGCCTTGCTCTGATACTGTTTTAGCTTGTTCAGCTAGTTGCCTTCTTAGCTCAGCAATTTCAGCTTTCAGCTCTCTTATAACCATGAGATAATTAGAATTTTCTTCCATATTCTCATTTGTTGTTCCTGCATTTCTGATTACAATTTTTTCAAATTCTTTACTCACTCCTATTATTATTTCCTTAGCTAATGTTTGGATGTTGAACTCGTTGTTTTGTGCTTCGCCCTCTGGAGGACTTTTAGCTGGACTCTTGTCCTGGTTCGAGTCTCCAATATTTTTTCTTGTTGTTTTAACCATTTTATATATTATGTTATGAGTTCCCTTTATCAGTACTTTTCAAATTATTGATCACTATTGCCTGGATTGACTTGTGTCTAAGTAATTTAATTAAAGGGTTTACCGTGGTGGAAGTTAACAGTTTTTTTTTTTTTTTCAATCCCTGAATTGAAGCTCAGTGGTGTAAAAGCCTCTGTTTTTTCTTCCCTGTAGGCTATGGATGCCTGAGGGCTTTTAAACTATCAATAGGCTTCTTCGCTTAATCACTGACTCCTAACCAAGAGATAAAGCAGGGTGTGGCAGAGATAATCCAGTGGTTATGCAAAGAGACTTTCACAGCCCCTCAGCTATGCCAAGGAGGTGTAGGTCTTCTCCTGAGTTTCCCGGTTAGATCTCTGTACCCTGGTGTCCCTCCCTGTTGCTGCTCCAGATTCTGAGGGTAGTAGCAATGAAGACTCAGACTTGCACTTGGTGAGTCTCTGGGGAGTCCTTTCCTCCCTTCAGCGGTCCCCTTGTTGTGGAGCAGACTGGAGGTGGTGTCTCCACTGATAAACTGCTGAATGTTAGCAGTCACTTAATCTCTCCTTAGTCCCCTCTCTCCTCTCTGTCACCAGCCACGCGTGTTTGTACTCACAGGTGATTTACTGGGTTCCTGTGGTCATTCTAGTCCTGTCTTGTTTTGGTCCGGCTGGTCTCCTTTGGTATTCCTAGATGATCCGGGAGAGGAGAGGAGAGGAGAGGAGAGGAGAGGAGAGAAAGCGATCTGCTGCTCGTAGCTCTGCCTCCGGAAGTCGAATCCAATTAATCCTTTCTTAAATAAAAAATAAATTAAAAAAAATTTTTTTAAAGCAGGGGATAGCTTTGCCTGTTGCTGCTTTGGCAGTACCTGTAGCCCCCCCCAAACAATCTAACACTACCTAAAATATCTACTCATTAGCACAGTTATTGAGCTAATATATTGAACTGGGCTTCATATTAAGCAATGGGGATATTAACTTAGGAAAGACCCAGAACTCTTTTTCAAAGCGCTCACCATCTAGCTGACCTCCTCTCCATTGTTAAGAGCCAGCTCTGCTTCTTCTCAGTGAATCCGACCTTCCCCTTTCCATTCACTTCTTAGCATTGGTTCAACTGTTCACAGAACAGCCTCTGCCTTACTGCTGTCCCTCTTCATTGAGAGTTCATTTCTCAGCCCCCATATTCTGACACAGTCACTCACCTACTCCACCTCAAGGTGTATTATTGTCACCATCATTACTGTTGTTGCTATCAGTTATCCTCTGGAGCTGCGCTAGGCATAGTGTTAAGACAGGGAGATGTTTATTTACACAAACTCTTTATTTCTTGGTGACATTTTATGAAGAAATTGAGTTCAAAGAATTACACTCATTTTTTTTTTTTTTTGCACAGAGGGCTGAATTGTGCAACTGGACCCTGGCCAGCAGATTAAAAAGGAATAGGGGTGGGAGTTGGGTTGTAGCAAAGTGGGATAAGCGCAGGTGGCACAAAGCACGAGGACCAGCGTAAGGATCCCGGTTCAAGCCCCCAGCTCCCCACCTGCAAGGAGGTTGCTTCACAAGCGGTGAAGCAGGTCTGCAGGTGTCTATCTTTCTCTCCCTCTCTCTGTCTTCTCCTCCTTTCTCTATTTCTCTCTGTCCTATCCAACAATGACGACATCAATAACAACAATAACTACAACAATTTAAGAAAAAACAACAAAGGCAACAAAAGGGAATAAATAAATAAATATATTCTTTAAAAAAAAAAGAAAGGAATAGGGGTTAATGCCACCTCTGCTTTTGGGAATCAGTCCCAGTCCTCCCATGGAGGAATGCTTTTTCTAGCTGATCTGGGAGGTGCCTGTAACTAATGTTCATGTTTTGTGATGGCACCTCTTAAATGGCTTGACCAAAGAGAAGATCTTTTCTTTCTTTTCTCGTTTAAAATTATCTTTATTTATTGGATAGAGACAGCCAGAAATCGAGGGGATGGGGTAGATAGAGTGGGAGAGAGACAGAGAGAGACCTACAACCCTGCTTCACCACTCACAAAGATTTCCCCCTGCAGGTGGGGATCGAGGCTTGAACCCGAGTCTGTGCATTATAACATGCACTCAACCAGGTATGCCATCAACCGGCCCCAAAAGGGCCTTTCCTTTCTTTCTTTCTTTCTTTCTTTCTTTCTTTCTTTCTTTCTTTCTTTCTTTCTTTCTTCTTCTTCTCCTTTTTTTTTTTTTTTGGAACTGAAGCTTTTTATTATAAGATACACATATCACTATTACTGATAAAAGACCATTTTTATTACAGAATTTCTATGCTTAATACTGTAAGATATTTATACATGATGACATTGGGATAGGTTTGGCCCCTCACAGTAGATACAAATGAAGATGGACATCTACATCACTAATAAGTATGCTTACACTTCATTCCAGTGTTGGACTCTTCAGTTATTCCAGTTGTGTTTCCTTTGGCAGCTGGCAGTTGTGTTTTACTTTAGTACCATATTGTGAATGCCAGAAAACTTGCATTTGCCAAGCAATAATCTCCTGAGATACAATGTCATGAAGTAGGATGGTGTAGTCTAACTCAATGAAGTCATCATTTCTTTGCACTTGTTTGACAATTTAAATTTTTGCCATCTTATACCATGTGTTTCCACACATTAGAATTCTGCCATATTAAGTAGCCACAAGTGACCCAGGCTAACTGTCTAATTGGCTTCATTTCTGGAGCTACATTGCCAAAACTGTCTGGAATTCTTTGTGCTTCTAGTGGTTCCTGCATGGCCTTCAGTCTCTGATAAAATGTGTTATCCTCTGTATCTGAGTTCTTTCTGATTTCTCCTTCAAATGTGAAACTGACTTTTAGTGCAGTGTCTTGTCCCACTGGAAGATAGACTACTTCAGCAGTGCAATTCACTTGTTTTTGGATAATTTCTTCCACAGTATTTTAAGGTGATACTTATGACCTCCTCCGGGAATATTCTCCAGGTTGGCCTGCTCCACTGAGCACGCCATGAACACCTGGTGTGTGGAGCCCTGCTGGTAGTTGATACATCTCTGCCACTGAGGCAGTCCGAGAGGCGTTGGCAGAATCTCCATGAGGGAGAGCACAGGCGGCCTGTGGGACCTCCAGGAACCAGGCTGGGCTCAGTGCAGGAGTGTGGGGACAGAGATGCCACACCTGAGCACCCACGGCAGTGCTGCATTCCTTCAAACTGGGTGGCGCGTGTGGGTGTTGTATTGCCTTGCTAGCGGGATCTCCAGTCCTTCCCTCTTCTCAAGAGGGCTTTTTCTAATGCACAAAATTGAAGCACTGTGATGTACTAGAGGAAACATAGTGTGTACCTTCCCTCATGGCTTCTTTCAACTAAGTCAAATAAAGTCAAAAGTGTTTCATTAAAACAAGTCAAATCTATATTCCCCACTACAAGTCAAGTTCTAATCCTCTTATGTAGGAACAAAAGCCTCTTTCATCAAAAAACAACAAAGTCCTTTTAAACTTATCATGTAGACTATATGGGTACTGAAACAGAGTCAGCCAGCCCACCAGGTCAAGGACAGAACCTTTCCACTTAGAAGGGCTGAAAAGGATGAAGGGCTATGAGAAGTTGAGCCAGCATCTCCAGTGCTCAGATTAATAAGACGTCTAGTAGACTTATCTCCATTCCTGCAGTCATAGGTACCTTCCAGAAGCTGCCTAGAAACCACAGGCACACCCCACCATCTGACCTGAGGGCTGAAGGCTGAGCTGATTGAGCTCATCAGTGAGTTCTGTGGGGAGAACCAGAAACTGCCCCCAGAGAGCACCAGGAATGAAACACTGGAGGTCACTCAGTAGGGGAAGCCACTTCCGCCTAGCATTAATGTCATTTTTTTTCATCTTTAATTGCAGCTGAGCATTCTGAGATGTTGTCAGGATCCCCATAGTCTTTCTTTTATCAGATAATTTTCTTTATTCTCAGAAGTTATGACTGTCTATTGAAAAATTATGTGTATTATGTGAGCACCCTTATTCAGAACATTTTTTCCTGTTAGTGTTTTCTTTTTAAATATTTATTTACTTTTTGTTGCCCTTGTTGTTTTTATTGTTGTTGTAATTATTATTGTTGTTGATGTCGTTGTTAGATAGGACAGAGAGAAATGGAGAGAGGAGGGGAAGACAGAGGGGGAGAGAAAGATACCTGCAGACTTGCTTCACCACTTGTGAAGTGACTCCCCTGCAGGTGGGGAGCCAGGGTGTTAGTGTTTTTTTAAAATAGTTTTTGTTAGTAACTTACACAATTATAAGATAAAAGGGATATATATTTTGCTTCCAGGGTTATTGCTGGGGCTTTGTGCTGGCACTATGATTCCACTGCTCCTAGCAGCTGTGCTGGCACTATGAATCTATTGCTCCTGGCAGCCATTTTTCTTTTTATCTACTTTTTTATTGGATAGAGACAGAGAGAAATTGAGAGGGGAGGGGGAAATAGAGAGGGAGAGATACAGACCTGCTTTATAGCTTGTTAAGTGACCCCCTTGCAGTTGGGGAGCAGGGGTTTGAACCAGGATCCTTGTACTTCATAGCATCTGTGTAACCCGGTGCACCACCACGAGGCCCCAGGACTATAATTCTACAGGATTCCCACCACCAAAGTTCTGTGTCCCCATCCCCCTTCAGTGGAAACAGCAATAGTGGAACTCTGTCTAAATGAGGTCTGGAGGGTAGAAAGAGCTTGTGTACATAGAAATCAACACACAGTAGAACTCAATTTGCTCACCCATTCCCCCCAGAAAGTGCTGCTGCCTCCCTGCATGTGCGGAGTGCAGGGCAAAGTCCTCCAGAGGCTATTTAGGTGGATGTTCTCTTTGAATTTAGAGATGTGTACATGGCTGTCTTTCCATAAACACATTTTTCAGTTCATCCAGTCTCTTTGTTGTTCATTTCCAAAAAACACATTTTGTTGTTGGAACAACAGAATGTTTTTGTTTGATGTTAGCTATGTGTGTGATCATGCTTGTGCATGTTTTTATCTTCATGCTTTCTGTAGCCTATCCAAGTAAATAACCCCCTTGTGGTATTTGCCTTTGAATCCCAACATTGCTATTGTTCTGGAAGTGGCGTAGTTAGAATAGTACTAGACTTACTAGCACAGGGTCCTGAGTTTGAGCCCCAGCATCACATGTGTCAGAGTGATGACTTGGTTCTATTTTCCACTTCTCTAAATAGATAAATAGATCTTAAAGAAAAAACCAAACAACAGCAAGACGCCAATAGGAGAAACTAATATCCCCTCCCGGATTTTATAATTTCAAAGTGTTTCATGTGGATTTTTTTTTTCTGATTTTCTAAGAATATCATCAAGATGAAGTAACATTTCCATAGTTTGCTGACTCGTTCAAGATCATTCAGCAAGAAAATGACAGCATTCTTGGCTGACCCAGTTCTTTTGCCCCAGGATTTAATAAACAAAATGGTGGTGATTGTGAATATTTCTGGACCTGGTGATTTGTGACCTTAAAAAGTCATAACGTCTCTGTTGTTCTATATATGAAAAATAAGGTTGGGGATAGAGATCCAGTGAGGTAATTTAAGTTGTAAAAATTGTTTTTCAAGCAAACTTCTTGTAAGAACTATATTGGTTATCTTTGGGAGCATGGAGATACAGAACTTTGGTGGTGGGGGTAGTATGGCATATTATAACCTTACAATCTTGTAACATACTATTAACAACAAATAATAGAATTACAAATTTATTTACTAGAAAAATAAGGATTTAGAGGACATTTGACACTGAAGTATAACTTCTTGTTTCTGTGACAGCTGTCAGCAAGATTATTTGAGGCTCTGTGTCCTTGGTCATGGTAGCCAACATCAGTAAACCCCCATTTTCTACATTGTGATACCTTCCTTACTAGCTTCCTTAATAAAGATGATATGTAAGAAGGATATAAAACATTGTCTCGTATATGCTAAATGCTCAGTAAGTATCCATTAAGATTAATATTCTGTGCAGCCTAGGAGATGTTGCAGTGAATAAAGCATTTGATTCTTGGGCATGAGAGCCTGAGTTTAATTCCCAGTATTACAAATGCCAGAGTGATGCTCTGATTCTCTCTGTCTCTGTATCTCTCTCATTAATAAGTAAATAACCATTTTTAAATGTATTTATTTTTAAATTTTAGGGGGAGAGAGAGAGAGAGAAAGAGAGAGAGAGAGAACACACCAAAGCTTGCTTCAATGCAGTGGGGACCACACTGAAGTTTGGGTCACACACATGGCAAAGCAGCACCCTATCCAAGTAAGCTATTTCACCATCCTAATAAGTTTTTTTTAATTTATTTATTGGAAATTAATAGTTTATAGTTGACAGTAAAATACAATAGTTTGTACATGCATAACATTTCCCAGTTTTCCACATAACAATTCAAACCCCACTAGGTCCTCTTCTTTCATCATGTTCCAGGACCTGAGCAGAGTCTTTTAATTTGATGCAATACACTAACTGCAGTCCAAGTTCTGCTTTGTGTTTTCCCTTCTGATCTTATTTTTCAACTTCTGCCTATGAGTGAGATCATCCCATATTCATGCTTTTGTTTCTGACTTATCTCACTTAACATGATTCCTTCAAGCTCCATCCAAGATGAGGTGAAGAAGGTAATTTTTTTCTTATTTATTTGTTTATAAAAGGAGACATTAACAAAAACCATAGGATAAGAGGGGTACAATTCTACACAATTCCCACCACTAGAACTCTGTATCCCATCCCCTCCCCTGATAGCTTTCCTATTCTTTATCCCTCTGGGAGTATGGACCCAGGGTCATTGTGGGTTGCAGAAGGTGGAAGGTCTGGCTTCTTTAATTGCTTCCCCGCTGAACATGGGCATTGACAGGTCAATTCATACTCCCAGCCTGTCTCTCTCTTTCTCTAGTGGGGAAGGTCTCTGGGGAAGTGTAGCTCCAGACACATTGGTGGGGTTGTCTGTCCAGGGAAGTCTGGTTGGCATCATGCTAGCATCTGGAACCTGGTGGCTGAAAAGAGAGTTAACATACAAAGCCAAACAAATTGTTGAGCAATCATGGACCTAAAGGCTGGAATGGTGCAGATGAAGTGTTGGGGAGTACTCACTGCAGACTATTGTGTACTTTTGCTTTCAGGTATATATATATATCTTGCCCTAGTTTATGGATACGTGTGAACATATATGCTCTATCTCACGGAACCTGGTCTAGTTTTGGGACTTTGTTAGGAAGTGAACCGACTGGAATGGAATTAGAGAATACTAAGAAAGGAAAGGTCTCAGCCAGGTAATGAAGCTGAAGGGTTGTCATTACACACCTGAAGTCTCTGGACACAGTCTGAAGTGAAGCATGCTGAGGTGGCACTCATTGCGTTGATTACTTGGGATTGGCGGATGTAATATTATTTGGTATGAATTGAGAGAAGAATGAAAGAAAGTGCGTCCCACCCTAAAGTTCCAGGGCTGCGGGAAATATAGGTTCTATAGTGGAAATGTGAGGTTCCTGCTGTCTTGGGGTTCAAGAAAACAATAGATAGTTATTGTTATCATCACATTATTTGGTAATTGGGTTAACTTTGAAAAGTCCCTTTGTTAGGATTTGTGTATAATACCTAACATCTTGTATATAGCTGTGCCAAGAAGGTAAATTTTTAATATCTGAGTAGTATTCCATTATAAATATACAACTTACTCAGCCACTCATCTGTTGTTGAATACCTGGGTTGCTTCTAGGTTTTGGCTATTATGAATTGTGCTGCTTTGAACATAGGTATACACACATCTTCTTGGATGAGTGTGTTTGGTTCCTCAGGATATATCCCCAGGAGAGGAATTGCAGGGTCATAGGGGAAGTCCACTTCTAGCCTTCTGAGAAGTCTCCAGACTGCTCTCCACAGGAGTTGAATCTCAATTTATAGTCATACCAGCAGTGCATGAGGGTTCCTTTCTCCCCACAACTTCTCCAGCATTTATTGTTACTGTCCTTTCTGACACTAGTGAAGTATCTCATTGCTGTCTTTGTTTGCATTTCTCTGATAATCAATGACTTGAAGCATTGTCTCATATGTTTGTTGGTCTTTTAGATTTCTTCTGTTGTGAATATTCTGCTCACATCCTCTAGTTTTTTTTTAAGAAAAAGATTAACATTGTTTTAGTATTCTATAATATTTCCTTAAAATCATAATGTCTTCCCATAAGTTTATATTCTATTAAGAAAAATTATATTAAAAAAACCTTTGAATTGGGCAAGAAAAGAAATTAATGAGTGTCTTACCTATCTCATTCAGCTGAGTTTTTTTTTCTATATTTGATTGTCTTTAGTAAGATTTCTTGAGAGAGACATGAAAGGAGTAGAAAATCAATAATGAAAATATTTTTGATTCATATGGCTCCGTGGCACTGTGTATGACAATGCAGATGGATCCAGTTCATTTGCCATTTTGTTAATTGTAGAGACTAAAAAGCTCTGTGAGTCAGGGCCATAGCTGAAAACACTGCAACATTTTACTAACTCCCCCTTGAAGGAAACATTGCTGAGGCCTGACCCCTTACTCTCACAGAAAGAACTTATCTCTTTCAAGTAGACTGAAGGGATCATATAGACACAGATCTTCTCACCCACATAGGAAACATTTATCTTGCCCCTGCCTGCATGGGACACATCTGAAAGATTTCCTTGAGGCCAGTCTTCCTAGGCAACCAGAAATATCCTTGAATGTACTCCCTGAGTCAAGTCCCTATATAAGACCCACTGACCAGTCCCAGGGCAGGCTCTCAAGCTCCTTAGGCTGGGGCTTTCAAGTTCCAGTCTGTCTGATGAAAGTTTTCCTTTGTCTGCTCACCAGTCTCTGTCTATATCTCATTTGTGTCTCACATTTCTTTTTTTTTTTTATTTTCCTTTTTGTTGCACTTGTTGTTTTTTTACTGTTGTTGTAGTTATTATTTTTGTTGTTATTGATGTCATTTTTAGATAGGACAGAGAGAAATGGAGAGAGTAGGGAAAGAAAGAGAGGGGGAGAGAAATATAGACACCTGAAGACCTGCTTCACTGCCTGTGAAAAGACTCTCCTGCAGCCGGGGTTCGCTTCGTACCACATGCACTTAACCCTCTGCGTTACCGCCCAACTCCTGTGTCTCACATTTCTAACACCTCATTCATTAGTGAATGAAATAGAAAATGACACATCTGCATTTTATATTTGTTTGAGAAGCACAGTTATATTGTCTTTTGAAAGTCATGCTTTAACACTTCCCAACACCCACTCCTTCCTTTCCTCTCCTCTCCTCTCCTCTCCTCTCCTCTCCTCTCCTCTCCTCTCCTCTCCTCTCCTCTCCTCTCCTCTCCTCTCCTCTCCTCTCCTCTCCTCTCCTCTCCTCTCCTCTCCTCTCCTCTCCTCTCCTCTCCTCTCCTCTCCTCTCCTCTCCTCCCCTCCCCTCCCCTCCCCTCCCCTCCCCTCCCCTCCCCTCCCCTCCCCTCCCCTCCCCTCCCCTCCCCTCCCCTCCCCTCCCCTCCCCTCCCCTCCCCTCCCCTCCCCTCCCCTCCCTTTCCTTTCTTTCCTTTTTTCCACTTCCCAGGATTGCTCTCAGAAGTGAATTTCCCACTCACTCTGCCATTCTACCTGGGTCTCCACCATGGCAGTCTTGGGCAGAGAGGGCTTGCTCCGGTTTCCCCTCCTCCCTGGCCACTGGTTGGCGGAGGTCAGAGTGGCCCCCTGGGAGATCTAGGGTGGCTCTGCATGTCTGGGGTGACTTGAGCAGAGAGGAGAGAATCACGCCAAACTTGTCCAGCTCCAGGAGAGGCCTCAGAAAAGAGAGTGACTCATTTATTGAGAAAGCAAGCAGATATACCCATTGTCCCGGAGGAAGGTTGAGGTAATCATTAACCCAAACACAATACATAATTGCCTACAAACTATTTGATCACACTGGAAACTTACCATACAAGGCTTGATCATGAATTCACAATGCATATTTCTCTGGGGATAAATTACAGGCACTTTAGGGCAGGGGAAAAGGGAGCAACTGTTGAACAAAACCAGGATATTTGCAGCGATTTTCAAATAGGCCATACACAATACACAGTAATTCATGGCCTTTGTTTTAAGGGGGGAGGAGGTGCAGAAAGGTAGCTCCCGTCTGGAGAAGCCATCTGTCATTAGTTCATGAGGTCTGAGGGATCTGCCTTTGTCTCTACCCAGGTGGCGTGGGGGGAGGGGCTTGGGGTCTACCCGCTCAGACTCATGGAAACAATGGCCTGGACTTCCCGGACAGTGGGCCCACTCCCGACAGGGCAACTGGTACTCATCCTGTGGGACTTAAAAAGTGCATCATTGAGGGTTGCAGAAGGTAGAAGGTCTGGCTTCTGTAATTGCTTCCCCGCTGAACATGGGCGTTGACTAGTTGGTCCATACTCCCAGTCTGCCTCTCTCTTTCCCAGAGGGCTAGAGAATGGGAAAGCTATCATGGTAGGGGGTGGGTTATGGAGATTGGGTGGTGGGAATTGTGTGGAGTTGTACCCCTCCTACCTTATGTTTTTGTTCATTAATCCTTTCTTAAATAAAAAATTAAAACAAAAAAAGTGCATCATTGGGAGTGTGTGTGTGTGTGTGTGTGTGTGTGTGTGTAGTGCAGCTGGTTAAGCGCACATGGCGCAAAGCGCAAGGACTGGCAGACAAATCCCGGTTTGAGCCTGGGACACCCCACCTGCAGGGGAATTGCTTCACAGGTGGTGAAGCAGGTCTGCAGGTGTCTATCTTTCTCTCCCCCTCTCTGTCTTCCCCTCCTCTTTCCATTTCTCTGTCCTATGCAACAACGATGACAACAATAACTACAACAACAAACAAGGGCAACAAAAGGGAATAAATAAATATTAAAAAAAAAACAGTGGATCATTGAGCTGGGGAGACAACATCATGGTTATGCAAAAGACTTTCATCCCTTAGATTCCAAGGTTCAATCTCTAGCATGGCTATAAGCTAGAGTTGTTCAGTGCTTTGGTCTCTCCCTTACTCTCCTTCTCTGCTTCTCCCTTTCTCTCTCTCTCCTTCATTAAAAATTAAAATATATATTCAAAAAAGAGGGGCTGGGCGGTAGTGCAGCAGCTTAAGCACACATGGTGTGATGTGCAAGGACAGGTGTAAGGATCCCGGTTGGAGCCCCCTGCTCCCCACCTGCAGGGGGGGTGGCTTCATAGGCAGTGAAGCAGGTCTGCAGGCGACTTTCTCTCCCCTTTCTATCTTCCTCTCCTCTCTCCATTTCTCTCTGTTCTATCCAACAACAATGACAGCAATAATAACAATAATAATAACAACAACTATGATAAACAACAAGGGCAACAAAAGGGAGGAAAAGTATATCAGCAGTCTGGGAGGTAGCACAATGGACTGTCAAGCAAAAGGTCCTGATCTTGAACCCTGAGTGTACCAGAGTGATGCTCAGGCTCTCTCTCATTAATAAGTGAATACTTGTTAGAAGTGAATCCATTGCAGATAAAACCCACAAATAATCAGTACCAAGACAAATGTATACTAACATTTGAAAAGAGATTGGAATCTTACTTGAATTCTTAGAAAGTTCAATTACTCTGCAAAAATATTTACGATATATAGACAGATTTTGAAGGCCAAGAGGAAGAGATAATCATTATGGAATATTCTATACATTGCTAAGGACATTTTGTCAACTTTTCCCCTTCTCAGAGGCACTGCCTCAGGCAAGAGGACATATTTAATAGACCAGCAGAATATTTCTGAGGCAGGAAATCTCAAGGGCATGGGTAACCTACAAAAAAAGAAAGATTGTGTCCTAGCTTTTCTATCAGTGTTTCAAGTCATATTACTATGTCCATTATATCAAAGGAGAAAGGGACCCTAAAATTACTGTATACAAAAGAGAGCTGAAGAGATAGCATAATTGTTATGTAAATCACCTTCATGGTGGGGCTCTAAGATCCCAATTCAATTCCTGACTCTACCAAAGCTGACCTCATATGTTAACTCTCTTTTCAGTCACCAGGTTCCAGATGTCATCAGGATGCTGGCCAGGCTTCCCTAGACTGAAGACCCCACCAATGTGTCCTGGAGCTCCGCTTCCCCAGAGCCCCACCCTACTAGGGAATGAGAGAGGCAGACTGGGAGCATGGACCGACCAGTCAACACCCACGTTCAGTGGGGAAGCAATTACAGAAGCCAGACCTTCCACCTTCTGCAACCCACAATGACCCTGGGTCCATGCTCCCAGAGGGATAGAGAATGGGAAAGCTATCAGGGGAGGGGGTGGTATATGGAGATTGGGTGGTGGGAATTGTGTGGAATTATACCCCTCCTACCCTATGGTTTTGTTAATTAATCCTTTCTTAAATAAAAAATAAAAAAAATAAAAAATAAAAAAAAAGTAAAGAGAACAACGCTAAAATGGAACATCAACTCAGAATAAGATGTAAAAAGCTAAATCTCACCTAAAAGTGTCTCAAAAATGGGATTAATCATAGTTAATCTGATTTTTCAAGGTAAAGAGTGCTTAAAGAATTACATTTGTATGACTCTTCAGCAGGATATGATAAATAGAAGACTTTGGAGCCAAATGATAATATTATAAAGCAACTAGTTCCAAACATGGCTTTCCTAATTCTGCTATCTATATGTTGAACTGCTCATCCATACTTTCTGGGTGTGTGTGTGTGTGTGTGTGTGTGTGTGTGTGTGTCCTCTCCCTCTCTGTTTCTGGTTAATAACTAAATAATTATTTTAAAACAACCTTTTGGGGATAGGCAGTGGCACACCCGATTGAGTGCATCCATTACCGTATTCAAGGATCAAGAGTCAAGCTCCACCCCCCCAACTACTACCTGCAGTAAGGAAGCTTCACAAATAGTGAAGCAGTGCTGTAGGTGTGTGTGTGTGTCTCTCTCCCTCTCTACCTCCCTCTTCCTTCTTAATTTTTCTCTATCAAAAAATAAATGCAAAGTTAAAAAAATCCATTGTTTTAGATCCTATGACAGGATATTTTTTAATTAGTGTGGTGCCTGGCACCACATATATATTCTATAAATGTATGCTGAAAGTGATATGGTGGCCAGGTGGTGGCACAAATGGTTTAGTGCACATGTCACCATGTGCACGGACTTGAGTTCAAGCCCCTTGTCCCCACCTACAGGGGGAAAGCTTCATAAATGATAAAAAAAAAAAGGGCTGCAGGTGTTTTTCTGTCTCTCTTCTTCTCTACCTCTCCTTCTCTCTCTCTCGATTTCTGGCTATCTCTATCCAATAAATAAATAAAATATTTAAAGGGAAAAAAAAAGCATGTGCTTTGAGTACTTTGCAAGTTTTTAAATCTATGAATATTGACTTCTTTTACAAAAGAAAAAGAGAGAGACAGAGACCAGAGCACTGATATGTGGCCTCAGGATTGAACCTAGGACTTTGTTAATAGAAGGAATACACTCTACCCATGGAACCACCTCCCTGATGGTCCTTTGTAAATATTGAAAGTTATTTTCCCCATCTGAGAAAAAACTGTTAAAGAAAATGCATTGTGTTTTTTTTTATTTTAAAAAAGATTGATTTACTTATTAATGAGAGAGTCAGAGTATCATTCTGGCATATGTGATGCTGGGGATAGTACTAGGGACCTCATGGTTGAATATACCATGCTTTAGCCACTGAACCACCTGCCAGACTACCTTAGATATGGTTCATTTAGAGAGAGAGAGAGACAGAGCTAGAGCTCACAGAACCATCTCAAAGTAAAAGATATTGACTTTACATTAGATTAGTAAATATATTTGTTTAGGTACCTGTCATGAAGAGATGAGAGGTTTGTACCCTTGTGTCAGAAACTTTACTATAAACTATTACCCCCCATAAAAATAATGAAAACGTATATAACAGCTAAAACAAAATGTTTAACTTAGGTGTCGGTTTGAGTCCCCAATAAAGTTTTTCAGTCTCATGAGCAGTTTTTTCTAAATTTTTATTTGTAAAATGGGAATATTGACAAGCAGTTTTGATAGTCTTAGATGAGAACTCCTGTGCTGTGAAGATACTACAATTTCTATAATTATTAGCCCTACATGTTCAGCTAAGTCCTTACCTATCTTGCCTTTATGAAGGGTTGATGAAATGCCATCAGATTCTTCACATCCTTTTCTTTCTTTTGAAAAACAGTCCCTGACTCTTAGAACCTTCAAACCTCTTATGTTCCAGCCTCCAGAAACTGAAGTGGAGACTGTAAGAAGGCAGTGTCAGAGGCCTAGCACTCTGTGAAGAAATGAAAACCATTTTCCACTGCTAAAAATAAAAACCTGTCACACTTGTTTAATATCACCCATGTAGGAGCAAAGGACAGAAAGGAAAGGAGGCAAAAGCAAAACATCTGTTGCTTTATTTAGAAACCAAGAACATGCCAGGAAAACAAGTCCCTTGTTTCCAGGCATGTGGATATTTCAGACACCTTCACCTGTAAGACTCAGGTTAGGAAGCACCTTGTTCAGTTCTGGTTAGTGTGCAATTCTCTATACCAACTAGAGCAGAAGGAGACAATGAGAGTGTCTTCCTGCCTCCATTGACACCAATCACCCAGGACAGGAAAACTTTGCCTCTCAAACTCAAGCCTCTTCATTGAAAGGTTCATTAACAGCTTCATTAGCAGGGAAACAATTCTTGGAAACTCAGGAGGAGCTAGGAGGGGTGTAGACTGCATGTGTCAGAGGTCAAGTCAAGGCATCAAGGCAGTTGTCCAGAGAGGTGATTTAAAGATGCCCTGGATCTCACACATAAGGGATTTCATTGCTCTAAGCAACTTTGTCATTCAAGGACAGAAAGCGTGGGAAAGATATCATAGCACTAGAGCTTCCTCTGTTGGCATAGCAACTGCCATGTGGTGTTAGAGCTTGAACTTGGGCCACACGTAAGGTAATGCGGGCACTCTACTTGCATTTCGCTCTCATTTTGGCCCTTCAATGAGATTTTAATTTCCCTAGCATTGTATATCTTTTGAGGGGCTTATCAGCTGCCCAGACATATGTGTCCTTGGTGAAATATCTGCCATAATCTTATGTGAGGGGCAGAGGGATAGCATAATTGTTAGGCAAAACAACTTTCGTACCTAAAGTTCTGAGGCCCTAGGTTGAATCCCTAGTATCCCTAGTACATAAGCCATCATTTAGCAGTGCTTTCTTTTTTAATATTATGTAAATTTTTACTTATTTTGTCCTTTATTTTTTGAGTTAAGAGTTCTACATGAAAGTTATTCTACATGAAAGTTCATTATTAATATAGGATCTCTCTCTCACTATATATATATATTTGTCACCAGGGTTATCACTAGGGCTCAGTGACAGCACTACAAACCCACAGTTTCTGGTGGCCATTTTTTTTCCTTTTTTATTATTTCTATTTATTTGATACGATAGAGAGAAATTGAGAGGGGAGGGGAAATAGAGAGGGCAAGAGAAAGACACCTGCATACACGCTTCACTGCTTGCGAAGCATTCCCCACTGAAGATGGGGAGTTGAACCCAGGTCTTTGTGTACAGTAACACATGCACTTAAGCAGGTACATCACCGCCCAACTCCCTGTTGTGTAAATTTTTTTTGAAGTTTGATTTTCTATTTTTGTAGTCGCCTTTTAAAGATTAGACTTCAAAATAAAAAAAAATTTTTTTTCTTTTGTTTGATAGAACAGAGAGAAACTGAGAGGGGAGGGGGGATAGTGAAGGAAAGAGAGACACGTACAGCTCTGCTTTACAGCTTGTGAAGCTTTTGCCCCGTGCTGGTGGGGACCAGAGAATTGAATCGGGGTTCTTTCACATGATAATATGGATACTCTACTAACAGTGCCACTGCCCAGTCCCCTGGGCTTTTAGATTTTAATAAAGTCAAGTTTAAGTATTATTTTAAAATTTTAAAAATACTCCCTAGAAAAATGCTTTTGTGACTGGGAGGTTGTGTAGCAGCTAGAGCTCTGGATTTATAAATATGAAGTCCTGAGTTTGATCACCAGCATTGCATGTGCCAGAGTGATGCTCTGGTTCTCTCTCTCTATCTCTCTTAAATAAAGAAATCTTAACAAACAGATCCCTCAAACTGCTCCATCCAAAGATCTCTCTTTTTTGGGGTTGGTGCCGTCTTAAGTTGCTACCCCAGTAGACAGAGTAAACTCCCCAACTGAGACTGTGCTTCATCGATTGTGAATTGCAATGCAAGTGTGTATCTGGTCAAAATCAATCATAGGCCAGTGGAATATACCAAATTATTAAGAAAGAATATTCAAAACAAAATCCTAGGGTGTGTTGTATGCTTTACATTGGGTTCTAGTTCTCCCCCGCCAAGAGAATTGGATCAGTCCAGTTAAATTTCGCGGGCCCGCTTGGCCCCGCCCCGAAGGAAACCCGCCAGAGTTCGAGAGTGACAGAGTTCCTGGGTTCCTGAGTTCCAGAGTAAGAGAGAGTGCTTGTGCCGCCGCAAAGAGACAGCAGAGTTCTGTTTGGTGATTAGTTTGTCTTAGTTTATAAATCGTTGTTCCTGAATAAAGAAATACAGCTTCCCTGCCCAGCCCTTGTCTCCGCGTCTCTGTTACCCGCCTGTGAAGCTAGCCCGGCCAACAAGAGCCTCCGAAATTTTAACAACAAGGGTGTGTTTGAATTAAGAGGCTGGAGAATTGATGGAAGTAAAAAACACTGAGTACCCAAGTAGGGGGTGGGAACATATAGACATATGGATGACAGATGGAAATATACCAAAGATTTCTTCATAAACCCCATCAATTAAATTTTTGAGCATCATTCCTCAAAGCTTAACTTATAATCTCTTTATAAACTAGGTATTTCTTTTCATGTATTGATATATTCAGCTCAGTATAAAATCAAACACAGAGGGAGAGAGGGAGAGAGGGAGAGAGGGAGAGAGAGAGAGAGAGAGAGAGAGAGAACACTAAAGCTTCCTTCAGTGCTGTGGGGGCCATGACAAAGCAGTGTACTATCCAAATGAGTTATTTTGCCAACCCCCCACCCCTCTTCTAGTACCTTTCTTATGACAACAGCATATCCACTGATCACCCTGATCAATGCTCAGTCCTTCTGTATCATTCTCAGACGGTTTGTTACTATGGCTATCCTGCCCGCATCTGTCTTTCGGGAAGTTACATCGTCATTGCCTGAAGGATGGGATGTTGCTTTGAGCTTACACCATCAGGTCTGTTTCATAAGTCTAAATGGACTAGATATGGCCTTGAAATTGTATCTTCTTGATGAAGTAGTCTGACATGTGAAAGCATTTAGCAGAGCAGCTATGGGGCCCATAAACACTGGCCTCACCAGTCCTGTCCCCTTGCACCTGCATCTTCTCTGTATTTAAGTCCTTGACTTTGCCTGCCTCTCTGCAACTTCTTTCTTGCATCATTTTGTAGGTTGAGCTGTTCTGATGGTAAAAAAAAAAAAATGTTGCATTTCAACCTAGCACTCCTTTTCTCACCAGCTTTTCAACTCTCCCTGAGGAAATCTACATTGAGGACATGTTTACTGTCATTTTTCTCTGCCTAGAAACCTGAAACCCAAATTTCTAGACCATAGAGCTGTTTCTGAGGCTGGTGTGTGAGGTACTTCTTGACTGATTTTTCCCTGATTCTTTACCACCTGGCTACTAGTACAACACGAAGTGAGAACTAGTCAAGGCTGGAAGATAGCTCACCCACAGAATGTCTGTCTCTCTGTACAGGTTTAGATTCTGGTGCCTTATGGGACTGCCACCACACTGGGGGAGCTCTGATAATATTGAATCTCTTCACACCACCATCTCTCTCTATCTGAAATAAAGGGTGAAGATGTTGGCCTAGGACACATGACATCACACATGTGAAAATCCACAGTGCCCTCCCCAGAAACGATAATTAATACAGATGCTATTCTTTTTCTTTAAAGAATTATTTGAGAAATCAATGCAACGAGTACCACCTCAGCATGCTTCACTTCAGACTGTGTCCAGAGACTTCAGGTGTGGAATGACAACCCTTCAACTTCATTACTCAGTGAGACCTTTCCTTTCATAGGATTCTCTAGTTCCATTCCAGGCGGCTCACTTCCTAACAAAGTCCCAAAACCTAGATATAGACCAGGTCCTTTGAGATAGAGCATATATGTTCACATGTATCCATAAACTAGGGCAAAATATATACCTGAAAGCAAAAGTACACAATAGTCTGCAGTGAGTACCCCCAACACTTCATCTGCACCATTCCAGCCTTTAGGTCCATGATTGCTCAACAATTTGTTTGGCTTGGTATATTAACTCTCTTTTCAGCCACCAAGTTCCAGATGCCAGCATGATGCCAACCAGACTTCCCTGGACAGACAACCCCACCAATGTGTCCTGGAGCTCTGCTTCCCCAGAGCCCCACCCTATTAGGGGAAGAGAGAGGCAGGCTGGGAGTATGGACTAACCAGTCAATGCCCATGTTCAGCAGGGAAGCGATTACAGAAGCCAGACCTTCCACCTTCTGCAACCCACAATGACATTGGGTCCATGCTCCCAGAGGGATAAAGAATAAGAAAGCTATCAGGGGAGGGGATGGGATACAGAGATCTGGTGGTGGGAATTGTGTGGAGTTGTACCCCTCCTATCCTATGGTTTTGTTAATGTCTCCTTTTTTAAATAAATAAATTAATTTAAAAAAGAACATAAAAAAGAATTATTTGAGAGAGAGAGGGAGAAAGAGAGAGAACCAGAGCACTACTCTGGCACATAGTGTGCTGGCCCTCAAACTCTGGACCTCATGCTTGAGAGTCCAATATTTATCCACTATATCACCTCCTGGGCCAATATAGTTTTCTGATTTATTGCCTTAAAATTAATCATTAAAGTGGTTCCCAAGGTCCTACAGGAAGAGCTCAGTCTTCCTTGCGATGGCATTCAAAGTACCTCCCTCACCCAAATGTAGTCAGCTTCTTTAGCCTTGAGTCTCCATAGCCTTGTTACACTTTATAATCATCCTATTTCAAGAGACTCACCATTCCCAGTCACAACTTGCAGTTAAAGATTTGTGCACTTGTCTTCCTGAAACTCTCCAACTTGCTTCATCTAATTGTTTCTCAGCCCTCACAAAACCGCTTGTATGATGACCCCTTTTGGGCTCCCACAGCAGCCTAAAAATATGTTCACATTACCCTCCTGTTTCATTGACAGTGCTTGCTCATGTCAAATCTCACACACTAGACTGTGGATTCTTCAAATGCTGAAGCCGTCCTTCCCTTCAGCCTCTGGGATTTACTATTCTCCTCTTGATGCAGGCTGGTGAGTTGAGCCAGATCTTTAGGATAGGACCTTTACTGTCTTCATTTTCTAACTGTAATGATCAAATGATTCAGGTCAACATGGATATCTAGCTGCCCCTAGGGTAGTTCAGCCAGTCCTGCCTCTGGCTTTCTGCCATGACCACTGTCACACAGGCAGGATGACTCTGGATCTGAAAGACTTCAGTTCTGTGAGCCAGACACCAACATGGCTGCCTGCAGCAGTGCAGTCACAGCTGCACTGTGCTGAATGAGGAGAGTATGTCAGCCAGCTTCCTGTTGTCCTGTAGGTTTGAAGTGGCTTGAGATGAGTAGTATGAGATGAGTAGTATGATGGAGCCAACCTAGCTTTATAAATGTTCCTGCCTTTATAGATGTGGGAAAGATTGAAAAAGAGAGAAACAGGGCTGTGAGAACTCAGAACCAGTCCTTCCTGGTAAGTAGCTGGAAGCAGTTGCTTTCATTTAACACCAGCCTTTTGTTGCTATGTCTCATCTTCAGAAATCTTGTTCTACGGAGGTGGGTGGTGGTACATCTGGTAGAGAGCACACATTGCAGTATGCAAGAATCTAGGCTCAAGCCCCTGATCCCCCCCCTACAGAGGGGGAGCTTTACAAGTGGTAAAGCAGTACTGCAGGTATCTTTCCTTCTCTCTCCCTATCTATGTCCCTCTTTTTTCTCAATTTATCTCTGTGTCTATCTAGAAGAAAAAAGAAAAGGCCCCTATAACAGTGGATTTCTCATGCATACACTGAGCCCCTGGTGGATATATATATATATATTTCCCTTTTGTTGCCCTTGTTGTTTATTGTTGTTGTAGTTATTATTGTTGTTATTGCTGTCATTGTTGTTGGATAGGACACAGAGAAATCTAGAGAGATGGGGAAGACAGAGAGAGGGAGAGAAAGATAGACACCTGCAGACCTGCTTCATCTCTTGTGAAGCACCCCCCTGCCTGCAGGTGGGGAGCCGGCTTGAATACTTAACCTGCTGCGCTACTGCCCAACCCCCAATAAAAATATTTTTTTAAATGTTAATGAGTCGTGTAGTAGGAGCTGGGAGATAGCTCACCCAATAAACCATACACTTTATTGGGCACAAAAGGACCCAGACCATCACATGGGAACATTACACAGAAAGGGAAGGTACTCAGAAGAGGCAGAGGAGTTGGCTTGGGCCCTAAATCAGCATCTGTGGCAGACCAGCTCTGACAAGGCTTCTAGGCACAGTGTCAGCTTACGAAGTCTGATTTGATTAGTTTCTTCTAGTCAGTTTCATGCACTCTGGCCACAGCATTAAGTCATAGTTCTGTCTTGTAGTTCTGTTATTTTCCTGTTGATTTAGACCAGTGACTTTATTCTCCTGTCAAGTGGTCACTGGTCTACCTAATGGTACTCATCAGGACACCCCATGATATCTAATATTTTCAGATGTCAAGTCTCTCTCTCTCTTTCCTCCCTCTCTCTTTTTTGATTGATCTAACTCTTCAAGCAAGAGGGTCATGGCATTTCATCCTTTTATTCCCAAATGGAATCCTTGGGAGTCTTTTAAGAAAGGACATTTCAGAATGGTGTTTCCTGGCCTTCATAGACTCACTTAGAAATGTAATTTGTGGTGGGAGGTGGCTCACCTATTACATTTGAGAGTGCAGGTTCAAGCCCCTGGTCACCACATGGGAGTACCAGTGGGGGAAAAGTATTTTGAATGATGGAACAGTGCTTCAGAATCTCTTCTTTCTGTGTCTCCTCTCTCCCTCCCTATCTCTCTCTAAAGCAATGATAGACTTATGTAGGCACCAAGACCCAATGTTAATGCTCATAGCAAGTAAAATAAAATAAAGTAAGTGTTTTGCATTTAGAAGTATTCAGTGTTTCTGGACCATTAAAAGAGCTTAGAAACAATCAAGTTGTTGTTTATCTCAAAGGTAAGGAAACTGAGAGCTGAAACAGAATCCTCACCTTCCAGAGTGCCTAGCAGGCTGGAGACATGATTGGGAGAATTGGCAGAAGTGAGAAAAGCTTAAATCTGAAAAACAAAGGGAGATTGCTCATTAAATGCCTCCCCTCAAGGAAAAGATATGCCTTAGGAATTCTTTTTTTTTTTTTTTTTTTGCCTCCAGGGTTATTGCTGGGGCTTAGTGCCTGCACTACAAATCCACTGCTCCTGGAGGCTATTTTTTCCCTTTCGTTGCCCTTTTGTTTATCATTGTTGTTATTATTGCTGTTGGATAGGACAGACAGAAATTGAGAGAGGAGGGGAAGACAGAGAGGGGGAGAGAAAGATAGACACCTGCAAACCTGCTTCACTGCTTGTCTGGTGAACCCCTGCAGGTGGGGAGCCAGGAGCTAGAACCAGGATCCTTATGCTGGTCCTTGCACTTTTTGACATGTGTGCTTAAACCGCTGTGCTACTGCCTGCCCCACACCATAGAAATTCTTAACTTCAAGATCCTTCATAAAAACAAATAAACTTCCAGCCATGATCATCTCCCCAGACAATAATTTGGATCCACTGGCATATCATATTTCAGGCTCAGGGGTAAAAAGAAAAAGGAAAAAAACAAAAAACAAAAAACACTAGTATAGCCACAGGCCCTTTGGAATTTAACTAAAATATGCCTACTAGCCATCTACAAAATAGAGGACCCCCCCCCCCACTCTGCATCTGCATTATTCTACCCCTTAGGTCCATGACTGGTCAGTAATTTGTTTGGCTTTGTATGTTAACTCTCTTTTTAACCACCGGGTTCCAGATGCTACCATGATGCCAACCAGACTTCCATAGACAGACAACCCCACCAATATGTCCTGGAGCTCTGCTTCCCCAGAGCCCTTCCCCACTAGGGAAAGAGAAAGACGGGATGGGAGTATGGATCGACCTGGCAATGCCCATGTTTAGCGGGGAAGCAATTACAAAAGCCAGACCTTCCACCTTCTGCATCCCACAGTGACCTTGGATCCATACTCCTAGAGGGTTAAAGAATAGGAAAGCTATCAGGGGAGGGGATGGGATACAGAGTTCTGGTGATGGAAATTGTGTGGAGTTGTACCTTTCTTAACCTATGGTTTAGTTAATGTTTCCTTCTTATAAATGAAATTTTAAAAAAAATAAACACACACACACACCAAAACAAACATAACATTATTTAATTCAATTGGGTCATTTTCTACTTAAAATTAACCTTAAAAGGAAATTTTCAGATGCATCTCTTTCCAGCTCAAATGATTTCCTCTGCTTCCCACTCCTATGCCACATACATCCACCCTCGTCATCACAAACCCCAAATCCTCACTACTCCTTTAGAGGACTCATCCTCTATGATCCTGCTCAACTTTAGGGATAAAGAAACTCTTGGTCTATGTACACAATGAAATACAATTTAAAAATGATGAAACCACCCCCTTTGCCACATCCTGGTTGGAACTTGAGGGAATAATGTTAAGTGAGATAAGTTAGAAAGAGAAGGATAGGCACTGAATGACTTCATTCATAGGTGGAGCTTGAGAAACATGGAAGGAAAGAAAGTGAAAACATAAGGTAAAACTTGGACTAACTGTGGTTTATTGCAGCAGAGCTAGGGACATAGTAATTTACAAGACTGTGAAATAACTAGGGGGCAGGTGATAATTCGCCACCATTCCCACCACCAAGGTTCTTTGTCTCTGCCCACCCCCCACCCATCCCCATGATAACCACCATAGTTCTTCCAAGGTCTTGGATATGGGATGACTATTCATGAGGTGTTTTTGTTTGTTTGTTTTTTGTTAAGTTTTTATTTATAAAATGGAAACACTGACAAGACGATAGGATAAGAGGGGTGTAATTCCACACAGTTCCTGCCACTGGAACTCCATATCCTATTCCCTTCTCTGATAGCTTTTCTATTCTTTAACCCTCTGGGAGTATGGACCCAGGGTCATTATGGGGTGCAGAAGGTGGAAGGTCTGGTTTCCATAATTGCTTCCCCACTGAACATGGGCATTGACAGGTCGATCCATACTCCCAGCCTGTCTCTCTCTTTCCCTAGTTGGCAGGGGGTTGGGGAGGTGGGGCTCCAGGACATATTGGTGGGGCCGTCTGTCCTAGGAAGTCCAGTTGGCATCATGGTAGCATTTGGAACCTGGTGGCTGAAAAGGAGTTAAGATAGAAAGCAGAACAAATTGTTGACTAATCATGAACCTAAAGGCAAGAATATTGTGGATGGAGATTTGGGGTCTCCATTTTAGAAAAAGCTAATAGGTTTATTTTAGGTATATTCCAAGTAGCCCATGACCCAGCTGGTTTTTGCCTGTGCTTGACATCCAATATGCAGGTGACTTAAGCTATTGTCTGGGGGGATGGTGTTGGAGTCGGAAAAATGACCAGAAAACTGGATCAGGGAAGAGAGTAGCTCTCAAATATGGGTAAAGTATATAAATATTGTTAACTGTAAAGCCCATTGATCTGATTTGGAGCCCATAGTCAGCACAGGAACCTATGTAACCTCTGCATCCCTGTAGGTCTGAGCTCACATTCCATGGTCATGGATTGGAACATTCCAGGCTGCACCAATTTCAGTACTCATCATCTCGGTGAAAGGCAGAATGTGCTATCCAATCTCCCTTCGGAGTATGGAACATTCCCTACCATTGTTAAGGAATCATAGAAAAGGAATTTCCAGAAGTATGGGCATATCCTAGAGGTACCAGAACTAGGAGAAATGTAGGTCTTAAAGAGGATGCAAGGGGTTTCTTATAGTCTTAGAGAGAGTTAAAATATCAATAATGAGTTATTATAGCCAGGTTAGTTGGGGATTTGGTATCTATATTAGTATACTTGACTTCACTATGATTTAAACACTTTTAGTGGTATGTGAACCTCTTTATATTTTAAGTACTTTAAAGGTTGAAAGGTCTTGACCTGTCTGGCCTAAATCTACAGTTGATTTAGATGTTTGCAGAGCTATATTTTCAGACACATTTTTAGAGATCCATAAGTAATTAATCTCCTTATCAGAGTTTGATCATTTTGCAAATCTAAGATAAATATTATCAAAAGCTACTTGTGCTTAGGGCTATGGTCTAGGCAGTTGGGGAACTTGAGATATTAAATCTATCCATCCCCCCACATGTCATATTACTGCTGATAGGACTAAATAGTCATAGGACTAGAGTTTAACCTCTTACCCACCACCGAAAGTCTGGGCCCCCCACCCAGTTTTCCCAATTTAAATATGGGTTGTGTTGTGTCTGATTGTTTATTTTATGTATTTAAAATAAACACTTCTTTAAATTCCACATATGAGTGAAACTATCCTGTAGTTTTCCTTTGCCTCCTTGCTTATTTCACAAAGCACAGTGTTCTCAGGTTTCATCCATTTTTATCCCAAAGGATATAAAATCATATTTTTTTATTGCTGAGTAGTATTCCATTGAGTATATGTCCCATAACTTTTTTAACCAGTCATCTGAGGGACATTTTGGTTGCTTCCAAATTTTTTCTATTACAGATAGTGCATCTATGAATATGGGGGTGCCAGGTCTCATAGGGGGCCACAAAGGGGTCCATTATGTTGTTCCTGATGGAGATGACCAGTGGTAGTCGTGAGAGGGATCTGTTAGAGGTTTAGGCTCATCATATCTGTGTGAGAATCTCAAGACTCCCTGACTAGGGCCCCAGGTGATGGGGTGGATTGGTAGTGACTAAAGAGTCATCACTAAAGTATGCCAGTCTCTTGCTCTTATTCAGATTTGTAGTCCTTACTTTGTCTGACAGGGTTAGCTTTGGAGTGATTGAGGGATGTACAAGAGATGGACCCTGGTCAATATCTAGGTTTTGAGGTCTGTTAAGAAGTGTACCACCCAAAATGAATTTAAGGAGTCCTATGAGCTAGGGAAGGTCTCACCAGAGTAATGATGCTGATGGGTTCACATTCCACGTCTGACATCTCTGGACACAGTCTGAAGTGAAATATGCCAAGGTGGTACTGGTTGCATTGATTAGTTTGGGATCAGCAGGTACAGTATCAGTTGGCATGAATTGGGAGAAGTATGCAGGGAAGTGAGTCTCACCCTAGAGGTTTCAGGACTGGGAGAAATATGCGCTTTATAGAGGAAGGGGAAGTTTTCTGCTGTCTTAGAGTTTAAGAAAGCAATAGGTAGTTATAACTGTAACCAAATCATTTGGCAATTGGGTTAACTTTGAAAATCTCATTGTTAGGATTTTCTGTAGCATATAAGACCTGTAGCATATAATTTATGTCCTTTTATGCTATTTACTTATAGCTGTATCTTATTAAGGAACACCACCAATTGCTTTTGTTCTCCTTGGTCTTAAATGTTTAGGAGATTTAATATTTCAAGAGCAAGTCATTATTAGAAATGTATTAACAATTTGAGCCCACTGTTAGAATTTAATTCGATTACTGATTTGAAGTTTTAAGTGCTAAGACTGAAGGAGCATGTACTCAGAGCTATGGTCTATGCAACAAAAAGTTTGAGACATTCAATTCATTTCCCTCCCTCTTATAAATTTAATATTAATTTGTGAGACTTATAAGTTATTAACACCATTCCCACCACCAAAACTCTGTGTCCCATTCCCCCGATCCACCCCCCACCCCAGTGAAGCTGAACATCTATCCTCACCCTCCACCCAGAGATTTTTACTTTGGTGCCCTACTCCAACCTCTGTCCGATTCTGCCTTCAACTTCCCTTTCTGTTCTTCTTTTTCAACTTCTGTTTATGAGTGGGATCATCCCATACTCGTCTTTGCCTTTCTGACTTAGCTCACTTAACAATTCCTTCTAGCTCCATCCAATATGGGTCAGAGAAGGTGGGTTCATTGTTCTTAATAGCTGCATAGTATTCCATTGTATAAATATACCACAGCTTTCTCAGCCACTCATCTGTTGTTGGGCACCTGGTTTGCTTCCAGGTTTTAGCTATTACGAATTGTGCTGCTACAAATATGTGTGTACACATATCTTTTTGATTGGGTGTAGTTCATGAGTTTTAATTTTTTTTAAAAAATTATATTTATTTATTTTCTCTTTTGTTGCCCTTGTTTAACATTGTTGTGGTTATTGATGTCATTGTTGGATAGGACAGAGAGAAATGGAGAAAGGAGGGGAAAACAGAGAGGGGGAGAGAAAGACACCTGTAGACCTGCTTCACCGCTTGGGAAATGACTCCCCTGCAGGTGTCCCCAGAGGCTCTAACCAGGATCCTTATGCTGGTCCTGTGCTTTGTGCCATGTGCGTTTAACCCGCTGCACCATCGCCCAACTCCCGAGTTTTAATTTTCTATATGCTACATATGAGTGATACGACCTGGTAGTTGTTCTTCATTTCCTTACTTCACAAACCATAATCACATTCAGTTCTATCCATTTTGTCCCAAGGTAATATATATATTTGCTGAATACTACTCCGTTGATTTATGCCTCTGAACTTCTTTGTGTAGTCATCTTCCAAGACATTTAGGCTGCTTCCATATTTTGGCTATTGTACATAGTATAATTATGAACATGGGTGTGTGTGAGTCCCTTTAGTGTTTGCATATATTTTGGATAAATTCCTAGCAATGGAATTGCTGAATCATAAGGTAATTCCATCTGTAACAACTGTTGTGTAAATCCTTACTTACCCCAATAAGGAAATGTGGAAAAAGAAAAAAGAAAAAAATTAACAAGGTTGGAGAGAGAGCATAGTGGTTATGCAAAAAGACTTAAGCCAAAGGTCTCAGTTTCAATTCCCAGCACAAGTAGGCCAGTAAACCAGAGCTGCATAGTGCTCTGGCAAAATAAATAAAGAAAGAAAGAAAGAAAAAGAAAAAGAACATGCCTATGATCCATTGTCATACACGTTGTCCACAATCCTGACATTGAATGAGATAGTTTGCCAAGGCTCAGCATGCATCTGAGATAATCAGTTATCTTGGTCCTCTTACTATTTATTTAAAAATCATTGAGCTCCCACTAATGTTTTAGGTATTGTTCTAGGAACTAGACCCATGGGATCTGCAGTGAAGCAGAGAAAACAGATAATAAGCAAACAAACAGAAGAACACAGAGATAATGATTTAATTGTAAATTACAGTATATTTGATGGGCAAAGTACAGAGTATTGAGTGGGTTTCACCAAAAGAATTTAATTCAGACAGATGAAGAGAGTGTGGGTGATTCAGGAGAGGTTGCTCAATAGCATCATCATTTCAGCTGTTGCCTGAAGAGGAGATGAGCAGGAGTTCCACTCAGGTGAAGTGGAAAAAAGAGGAGACCTTTTGTACAAAGAGCCCAAGGCAGGAGAGATTTTGATTGCAAGCATTTTTTTTAAATTTTTTTATTGGGGAATTAATGTTTTACATTCAACAGTAAATACAATAGTTTGTACATGCATAACATTCCCCAGTTTCCCATATAACAATACAACCCCCACTAGGTCCTCTGTCATCCTTCTTGGACCTATATTGTCGACACCCACCCACCCCCACCCCAGAGTCTTTTACTTTGGTGCGATATCTTTTTTTTTTAAGGTCTGGGGTAGGACAATTGTGAGTGAGTATGGGGGAGGGGCTAGTCAGGATTGCAATCACACAGTGTCTCAGAGTCCATGTTCAAGAGCCTGGGTTCTACTTTAAGTTCAGGGGCAAATGAGTTATTATTTCAAACAGGAATTTGATATTTCTGAATTTATAATTTAGAAACATCACTATGTTTGTTCTATAGCAAGTACATTGGCAGATGGGGCAGACAAGGGAATGGACATGTGGAGATCACTAAGGAGATTCCTACAGAGCAGTGAAGCCCACCAGTGGTATCATCCGCAGTGGTAGCAGTGGAGACAGTGAACAGGCTTGCAAGATATAGTTGAGTTGGAATAAAGTGGACTTGCTTAGGCAGGGAATACTAAAGGAGTATCATTTTATGGTGGGAGGGAGGAGGTCTCCCAGCAGCCAAACATCTATAAAAGACAGATTACTCAGTAAGGAAATTAGAAGGGAAAGAACAAGGGGTTGGGTGGTGGGCACCTGGTTGAGTACTCATGTGATAATGCACAAGGACTGGATTCAAGCCTCCAGTCCCCACCTGCAAGGGGAAAGCTTTGCGAGTGGTGAAGCAGTTCTGTAGGTGTCTCTCTGTCTCTATCTCTCCCTACTCTCTTGATCTCTGGCTTTTTCTATCCCATAAATAAAGATAATAATAATAAAAAAGAGGGGGCGGTCGGTGGTAGTACAACTGGTTAAGAGCACATGGCGCGAAGCGCAAGGACCGGCATAAGGATCACAGTTCAAGTTCCCGGCTCCCCACCTGAAGGGGGGAGTCGTTTCACAAGCTTCTCTTCTTCTCTGTCTTCCCCTCTTCTCTCCATTTCTCTCTGTCCTATCCAATAAAAACAACATCAATAACAACAACAACAACAATAATAACCACAAAAATGTTAAACAAGGGTAACAAAAGGGGGAAAAAATGGCCTCCAGGAGCAGTGGATTCTTGGTCTTCTTCTTCTAGCGTTTGCCCTTCTTCCGTAGCCAGTCAACAGCATCAGGTTGAGCCTGATGTAAAGTTTCGAGACCTCCTTTGAATCTGGAGAGGTGGCAGTCGTTGACTATGTGGGTCATAGTCTGTCTGGAGCCGCAGGGGCAGTTCGGGTCGTCTCTGGCTCCCCAGCAATGGAACATAGCGGCGCACCAGTCATGGCCTGTTCGATAGTGATTGAGGAGGGCCCAATCATAACGTGCTAGGTCAAAGCCGGGTTGACGCTTGCAGGGGTCTGTGATGAGGTGTTTGTTCTTTACCTCAGCTGACTGCCAACTCTGTTTCCAAGAGACTGGAACAGAGAAGTTCAGTGTAGGCATAGGGGACCAGATTGGGTGACGAGACATCAAGCGTTGGACAGGGTGGGCGAAGATATCCGAGTATATTGGCAGGTCCGGTCTAGCGTAGACGTGGGAAATGAGCTTAGATGATGCTGCATCCCGACGAATATCTGGCGGGGCAATGTTGCTAAGAACTGGCAGCCATGGAACCGGGGTGGAACGGATGGTTCCAGAAATTATCCTCATGGAGGAATATAATTTGGAATCGACCAAGTGGACATGGGGGCTACGGAACCATACTGGGGCACAGTATTCTGCAGTGGAATAGCATAATGCCAGAGATGATGATCGTAGTGTGGAAGTGCTCGCGCCCCATGAGGAGCTGGCCAGTCTTGCAATGATGTTATTCCTTGCGCCCACCTTTGCTGCAGTTTTTATGAGATGTTCGTGAACCGACAGAGTGCGATCGAGAGTAACGCCAACATAGACTGGCTGGGCTTCATGCCGGATTCTCGTATCGCCAAGCTGCACATTAAGCTCACTCGAGGCCGAGGCATGGTGTAGATGGAAAACAGATGATACCATTTTTGCAGTGTTAGGGATTAGTCGCCATTTTTTTTGCAGTAATCAGATATCAGAGACATGTCTTTCGTGAGTGTTTCCTCGAGGATGTCGAACTTGGATTCCTGAGTTGCACCGCAGATGTCATCGGCGTAGATGAACTTCCTTGAAGAAGTTTCTGGGAGGTCATTGATGTAAATATTAAATAGCATAGGAGCCAGAACAGAGCCCTGGGGGAGGCCACTTGAGACAAGTCTCCATCTGCTAGACTTGTCACCCAGATGCACCCAGAATCTTCTGTTTTGGAGAAGAAACGATATAGTGTTGGCCACCCATGGAGGCAGGCGTCTTGAG
Organism: Erinaceus europaeus; assembly: GCF_950295315.1. Lineage (NCBI taxonomy): Eukaryota > Metazoa > Chordata > Mammalia > Eulipotyphla > Erinaceidae > Erinaceus > Erinaceus europaeus. The sequence continues at coordinate 55,131,092 of NC_080177.1, read as the reverse complement.
ATCTTGACTAGGAGACCACGGTGCCAGACTGTGTCATAGGCTGCTGTGAGATCAACAAAGACAGCACCCGTGTTTAAATTCTTCTGGAATCCATTTTCAATGTAAGTTGAGAGGGCCAGGGCTTGTTCGCAGGTAGATCTTCCTGGGCGGAAACCAGCTTGGGCGGGTGATAGGAATTTCTCTGTAAGATGAGAAATACGTGACAGAAGCAGCCTCTCAAGGAGTTTGTAACACACGGAGAGGAGAGAAATTGGTCTATAGCTGGTGGCCAGTGTTGGGTCTTTCTTTGGTTTCAAAACTGCTATAATCTTCGCACGACGCCAAACTTTGGGCATAGACTCAGATTCCAAGATGTGGGACAAGAATGAAGTGAGCCACTTCTTTGCCGTGGGACCCAGGTTAAGAGTGAGTTCTGGGGTGATGTTATCATAGCCAGCAGCTGTTCCCGGTTTAACCCTCTTCAAAGCGTCTTCCAGTTCAGACAGTGTAAAGGGAGAGAGTTTTGGAGATGGACAAGATAACCGGAAGTGGGATTCTTGGTGCAGGCACCAAGCCCTAGCAATAACCCTGGAGGCATGAGAGAGAGAGAGAGAGAGAGAGAGAGAGAGAGAGAGAGAGTCGGGCGGTAGCACAGCGGGTTAAGCGCAGGTGGCGCAAAGCTCAAGGACCAGCATAAGGATTCCAGTTCGAGCCCCCGGCTTCCACCTGCAGGGAAGTCGCTTCACAAGTGGTGAAGCAGGTCTGCAGGTGTCTATCTTTCTCTCCCCCTCTCTGTCTTCCCCTCCTCTCTCCATTTCTCTGTCCTATCCAACAATGATGACATCAATAACAAAAATAATAACTACAACAATAAAAAACAAGGGCAACAAAAGGGAATAAATAAATAAATATTTTTTTGAAAAAGAGAGAGAGGTTGAGAGAGAGAGGAAATAGAACGCTATGTCCAAAGAGGAAGTACAGGATTTGGAAATCCAAGATCAAAGTCTTACAAGGAGAAGGGAGTTTGAGCAACCAACTCAAGTGTTGAGAAGGGTAAGTCAAAATCTAATGTCTACATTACATTTAATTATTGTTTTCTTTTTTTATTTGATAAGACAGAGAGAAATTGAGGGAAGAGGAGAGAGAGGGAGAGAGATTCCTGCAGCATTCTTCACAACTCATGAAATTCACCCTGTGGGTGGGGTCTGGGGATGTGAACTCCACCCTTACACATGGTAATATGTGCATTCAATTGGGTGCACCACCACCCAGATCCCCCTCAATGATTCAGCCATATAGAAACCACTGGAGACTTTTATAATAGGCTGGGTTTTTTGTTGTTGTTGTTGTTGTTTGTTATTGTTTTTTGGTGGAATGATAAATGCTGAAGGTAGGTCATCAAATATAATAATAAATCAAGATGACAGCTGTTTTTTAGTATATGTGCTGCCGAAGCGAGCACATGACAACTGCTTTTTAAAAAATCATTTGTGATCCAGTCCTCTGGGAAAGGGCCAGAACAGCAAAAACTGTAGGATAGAAGGATATCAGCAGCATAGCCGCTGAAAGGTCAAATGGAGGTGAAGGATTCATATTTAATAATTTGGATAAGAACCAGCATGACACAGAAACAGTTTCCTAAAGGTGTGTTAATAGATTGCTTTTGCCTAAGGAGAACTGGGTCTTGAATTCTCATGTTATGGTTTTCTTAATTTTATTTATTAATGAAAGTGATATATATAGAGAGAGCCATGGCATCACTCTGGCACATATGATGCCAGAGATTGCACTTGGGACCTCATGTCTAAGGGTCCAAATCTGTCTCCTGGGTCACTCATGTTATGTTTTTTGTTAAGTTTTGAGAGTTAGAAGACAATGAGAATAAAGCTGTGTGACAGTTAAAATGGATCTCTTTTGTTCAGTGTTACTTACCAGTCTTTTCCCAGTTTCACATAACAAAATATTATAAACTAAGGTTTATATACTCAGTTTGAAGGAGTGTAAGCCCTCTCTATAATGGGGCATTGGAGGCTTTTACTATCCCTCTTGTCAACAATATGTAGCAAGTTCCTTAGGAAGGGAGACTAAGGGCAGTACTAATAGTCTAATTCCTGTCTGAGGATGTCTCTTTTTTCTATGAAGTATAAGGCAAGGTCATCTATGTGCAAAGATCTGGGTTCGAGCCCTCACTCCCCACCTGCAGTAAGGACACTTCACAAGCCATGAAGCAGGTCTGAAGGTATCTAGCTTCCTCTTTCCTTCTCTGTCTCTCCAACCCCTGTCAATTTCTTTCTGTTGAATAAAGTAGAAAAAGGAAAAGAAAAGAAAAGAGAAAAGGAGAAAAGAAAAGAGGAGAAAAGAAGAGAAAAGAAATGAAATGAAATGAAAAATGGCTGCTAGAAAGGGTGGCAGCACCAAGTTCCAGCAATGACTGGTGGGGGAAAAAAGTCTAAGGCAAGGTCATTGAATTAGACAAGGGGACCCAATGAAGGTAATGAAGATTCCAACAGCAATGAAAAGGCTCTCACAGAGTTATGACATAGTGAAAGACAGAGTCATTTCTTCAAGGTTAGGAAAATTAGTTTAGTTCTTTGTAGTAAAGTCTCATTTTCTGTGGCCTAGTTCTCCATATGTAGGTATTATATCATCTCAGTGGCTGACTTTGGCTGTCTTAAAGAAACTTCCTATAAAAGTGCCTATACTAGGGTCGGTCAATGGTCCACCCAATGAAGAGCATACATTACCAGGCTCTAGGCCCAGGTTCAGGCCCCTGGTCCCCACCTGTAGGAGCAAGGTTTATGAGTGGTAGAGCAGTGCTGCAGGTGTCTCTCCTTTGTTCTGTCTTTCTTTCCCTATCTTTCTCTCTGTCTCATACCTTTTATCAAAAAAATAAATAAATAAATAAAGGAAGAGAGAAAAAAATGGCCATCAGGGAATGGTAGAGTTGTGTAGGTGCCATCCCTGAACAATAACCATGGTGGTATTTTAAATAAATAAATTCATAAATAAAGATTCCAGAGCAGTGTACTTGTGGGCAGGCTAACTGGCATTCAGCAACTGATTTTCATTTCTCTTTTTGAACACTGGATTGCACCTCTCCATGTGCCTTTGGTCCCCTAAGCTATGGGTTTATCTCATCTCTTCAGTGCCATTCTCTCACACTGCCTCTCAAAGCAGCCTCCGAAGAATGGTGCTCACCTGGATACTGCTAGTCACTACTGTGACAGAAGAAAGGGACTCATATGAGAGCATGACTGAAGCATGACATGAAACACACCCATATTTTCTCAATGGAAGAAACAGTTCATTGACCGCCTTTTGAGCCCGTGTCTTTTTTGCTGCAGGTCACCACAGCCTGCTCCCTAAGGACCTTCTAGAGCAGCTGCCCTCATGCTGGGGGTTTTGAACCACATAGAACGAGCCACAGTAGATTGCAAAGTCAACTGAGTGCAGCCACCTCTTTTTTAAAAGAAAGAGAGAGCACTAACATCAGTGTGGATTGCATTACATATAGTAACTGTACATGTAGTGATAACAGCTAAATGAAATTTTTCATTCACTTGCCTAGATAAGGAGATATGTTGTGAAATACTATGGAAAATAGACTCCTCACTGTTAATTAGGATCCAAAACACTTGAGAAATATTGTTCTGACTTCTTTCCATAGCTGCCATTTTCCTCTGGCTGTTGTTATTGTTTTTTTTCCCACTAGGGTTATGACTGGGACTTCATGTCTGCATAATTCCTCTGCTTCTGGGAGACTTCCCCCCTCTTTATCATTTTATTGGTGGGGAGGAGTTAAAGAGTTACAGTACAGTTGTTGACACCTGGGTACAATTTCTCATCTGCCTGTGATAGGCACTCTCACCCCCAACTTGAGTTTTTTTACACTATCAGAAAGCCACTACTCTACTACTCTGCCATTCGTGAAGCTTTTCCTGTGCTTAATCTGGGTCCTTATGCATAATTAGGTATTCACTTTATAACCTGAGCTACCTCCTGAACACCTTACCTAGAGATTCTTTCTCTGCAGCCCCTTCTGGAGCAGCCTTTCCAAACACAAATACACATTCCATGCTGGATTCTAACACAAAGCATGGTAGTGATATCTCACAACTTTCCTGTCTCTCACTAGAGAACAGAATTTCTCATTTCCCTGCAGAGTTGGGAAATTACTTTGATCTGTGTTTCTGTAGCAAAAAAAAAAGTATCAAAAATAAGATTGCTTAAGTTCAGTTAGGAATGACTTTCAAAGCCTCAAACTACAGCCTGAGAAGAGTTCATAGTGTACATCAGAAGATATCTTCATCTGAATCAGGAACAGCAAAGCTCACCTCCCATATAGTGTCCAGGTAGGAGATGATCAAAGTTTTGAGAATTGTAGAGCTATTGCTAGATGGAATTTCATATTCAGGCAAAAACTAATTTTGGCCATATACCTTGGAATGATATTCAAGAGGGATAGTTCAACCTGCTAACGGATCAACTTGTATTGGTTGACTGGGTGGTGGCACACCCAGTTGAGAGTTCATGTTAACATGTGCAAGGATCTAGGTTCAAGCCACTATATCCCTTAAAAAATTTAAGGGGGTTACAGTAGGCTTAATTTTATTCTAGCGTTGCTTGGATAAAAATGAAAAGAAAATCTTTGGTGAATCAGTCATGGGGTTCTCCTAAGTGTGTGTTGGCAGTTTCCTTTTACTTGGATGGCATTTAAAAAAAAATTAATTTAATAATGATCAGCAAGTCTCATTGGATAAGAGGGGTACAAGTCTACACAATTCCCACCACCAGAGTTCTGCATCCCATCCCCTCCACTGGAAGCTTTGCTAATCTTTCTCCCTCTGGGACTATAGACCCATGATCATTATAGGGTACAGAATGTTGAAAGTCTGGCTTCTGTAATTGCTTCCCCATTGGACATGGGCATTGGCAGGTCTATCCATACCCCCAACCTGTTTCTATCTTTCCCTAGTGGAGGAGGGCTCTGGACAGGTGGGATTCCAGGACACATCTGCTCAGAGAAGTCAGGTTGGCATCATGGTAGCATCTGCAACTTGGTGGCTGAAAAGCATTAAGATATAAAGCAGAACAAATTGTTTAGTAATAAGGAACCTAAAGATAAGAATAGAGCAGACGAGGTTTGGGGGTCTCCATTTTGGAAAAAGCTAGGAAGTCTATTTTAGGTATATTACAAGGGACCCATGACTTTACTAATTTTTGACTGATCCCTACAGCTAACATGCAGGTGAGCTAAATGTATTGTCTGAAAAAATGTCATAGTTGGGAATAGGACTAGAAAGCTAGATCAGGGCAGAGAGTAAGGAGCTCTCAAGTATGGGAAAAGTATGTAAGTATCATTAACTGTAAACTCCATCAATCTGATCTGGGGCCCATATTCAGCACAGGAGTCTGTGCAACCTCTGCATCCCTGTAGGTCTGAACTCTCATTCTGTGGCCATAGCTCAGAAAATTCTAGGCTGCACTCATTATAGGACCAGTCTTCCTCGAGTAGCAGAGTATGTTGACCCAACCTCCCTTCAAAGAATGGAGCAGTTTCTACTATTGCTGTTCTACATTGAGGGCAAGGTCCTGTAGAAGCTCACAAGTGGGTCCACAATGCTGTTCTTGATGGAGATGACCACTGATGGTGGAGAGAGTGATCTGTTAGAGGTCTAGACCCATCATATCTATGTGGGAATGCCAGGATTCTTTAACTAGGGCCCTGGATGATGGGGGTGGCCTGGTAGTGACCATGAGAGCCATCATTAAAGTATGCTGGTCTCTTGCCCTTATCCAGCTCTTGTAGTCCTTACTTTGTCTGACAGGGTTAGCATTAGAGTGACTGAGAGAAGTGAAATGGGAAATATGTGAGGAGGGTATCTAAGTCTAAGTAGAAACTATTTGATTAAGTATTTTATAGTGTCTTTTTTTTTTTCCTTTTGGTCTTTCTACTTGCTTGCTCTACTTACTGAGTCACAGCAAACTGTTATGCACTTTTACATTAAGGTAAATATTTTCCTCTAACTTAAGGATACATGTGCACATGTGCTCTATCTCATGGGCCCCAGTCTATATCTAGGTTCTGTGGCTTTTTTAGGAAGTGTACCACCTGAAATGGCTCTCTCTTTTTAAATTTTTATGTATAAAATGGAAATATTGACAAGACAATTCCCACCACCAGAACTCTGTATCCCATCCCCTCCCTTGATAGCTTTCCTATTCTTTATACCTCTGGGAGTGTTGTTTACGGTAGGGCTGGCTTCACGGGCAGGTAACAGAGACGACCAGAGACACACGGCTGAGCTGAGAACGCAGTTTAATCTTTATTCACGAGTAGGCAATGTGCTCCTCCATCTTTCTCCTCCGGCGACAGAGAGGGACTCCTAAACTAATCACCACACAGATCTGTCCTGCATCCTTCTCCTCCGGCGGCTGTGGCAGGAACTCAGGAAGTACATAGGATAGGGGGCGGGGAGAAGGGAGTAGCTCAAAAATTAGCAAGGGCTAAACCAAATCTCCCGGTGGGGGAGACTGAAACCAAACCAATATGAAGCATAGCAACAATTCCCCCTTTTCTTTTTAACTAAATGACCATAGTATCAGGAGTGTGGGGTGAACAGAAACCTATATTGTACAAGCATTTTCAAAAAAGAAACTGGCACAAACATGGAGGAACATGTAAGTGAGCAACAAGAACCAGTGTGCTGCCAAGGGAAGGCCTGAGGGGGGCGTTTTTGCCTCTGTGGGCAAGACTTTATCAGCTAAAAAACATTTTCTGCCTCTGGGCGCTTCTTTTGCCTCTGGGGGGTGTTACTTGACTCGATGGGCATTACCTAGCATGGAAGTGGGATATGGCCTAGAGTCCCAAGGCAGCTGGCTGCAGTCAGTCTTTGAGAAACCCAGCAGCATAAAGAGAAGCTGCTAGTTTTGTGCAAAGTGTCCAAGATGTATACCAGTGAGTCCGATAGAAGTGCCAGTCCAAAGCAGATGTCCACTGAAGAATTGTCAGGGGGTGAATTGTTGTATGTCTGTCTCAATGGGGAATGTCAGCCATCGGAATTCCACTTTTCTGTAGTGAACTTGACTGCTGCAATTAACTTACTATGAAACAAAACTTGTAGCAGGTTAGAAGTTTACCACAACTGATAACTCTATTACAATTGGAAATTGGAAATTTTTAGTATGATTTTAAGGTTGTTTAAAGTTTAAACAATAAAATGTGGAAAGGTAAACAGAAGAACCATGGGGAAAAAAAAGCCTCAGGCATGAGAATCATTAGCATAACCGTTGTGTAATCTACCATTTCTAATTGAGAAGGTAATTGAGAGTTTTACATATCAACAAGTCTATTTAACCTTTTACTACACCCATTTAAGATGGAGACACACCCTAGGCGTGCACAGGTGTTTTTTTTAGACCAACTTAGTTAAAATATATTGATTTTAAACTAATTTTTACCTCAGATTTTAAATGTAAGTTAATTTTACCTTTATGAGAACTATGTTGAAAACTTTTTCATTTAACTCTGTCTGGTAAGAATATAGCCTTAAAGTTACATTTTTAACCTTAAAGTTAATGTTTTTACCAAACTTTAAACACACACGTAAACATGGTCTTTAATACACAAGGAGAGAAACCTTTGTTACGAAGACATGTCATTTTAAACACGAGTTTAGATCTATACTGTCTTAGTTATTGGGAGTGGCTCACCATCTGGAGGTGGCCTTCCACGCAGCTCCACTTCTAGGAATTGTAGGTTGCCATCACTGCATGAATCTCTGTGTATTCTAGCTCTTCTGCCTTCAGAGCCAAGCTGGGGATCTTGGCCAGGGGGCCCAGTCCCAGCAGGGAGCCCGAAGTCTCCAGGTGGTCTGGGATCTGCCCAGACTTCATAGCAGGAGGGCAAGCAGGCCAGCAGTGCAGAAGGTGCAGGCCGAGGTGCCCCAGGGTGGCGGCTAGGATAGGCTGCAGCCCTGCCTGCCATGTCTGCTGCCCTGCTCCCAGCAGCCGAGCAGTGTGGAGAGAGCCCGCACCCAATACCCCGCGCCAAGCACCGCTCCTGCGGGCAGGCGGCAGGTAGAAACCAGAAAGAAATGTTCCAGAAACACAGAAACAGTCTCGTGAAGAAAGGGAGAGACCTTTGGAAACCTCTTCACAAGCAGAAAAGAAGGCCATTGTAGACAGGTAGGCAAAGTCTTCACTTATCTGTGGGATGCGCAGGTCAGGTCCACATGGGCGCCATATGTCGTTAAAGTTCAGGGCTCCAGTAAGCTGGGCTTCATGGCAGTAGACAGAGACTTGGGGACACACGGCTGTGCAGAGAAGCTGTATTTCTTTATTCAGGAGCAATGATTCAAAAACTAACCCAAACTAATCACCACACAGATCTGTTCTGCATCTTTCTCCTCCAGTGGAAGCAGCAGGAACTCCCGAAGTACATAGGATGGGGGCAGGGAGAAGGGAGTAGCATGAAAACTAGCAATGGCTAAACCAAATCTCCCAGCAGAGGAGAGTGAGACCAAACCAATGTGAAGCATAGAAACATGGGAGCATGGACCCAAGATCATTATGGGGTGCAGAAATTAGAAAGTTTGGCTTCTGTAATTGCTTCCCCACTGAATATGGGCATTGGCAGTTCGATCCATACTCCCAGCCAGTCTCTCTCTTTCTCTAGTGGGAGAATGGCCTGAGGAGGTGGGGCTCTAGGATACATTGGTGGGACATACTGCCCAGGAAAGTCATGTTGGCATCATGGTAGCATCTGGAACTTGGTGGCTGAAATTCCCAGGTCAAATGGTTCTTTTATGGCATCTGTCTCTGCAGGGTTAGCATCACATCATAATTAAATTCTTCATCCAGTGGGAAAGGCTGAACTTCATCTCCAAGCATTTCTTCTGTCTGTCATTGGCTCCTTTTATATAGTAGATCTATGTGGACACCTGCAGTGGGGGAAATTTCACAAGTAAGAAAGTAGTGCCACAGGTGTCTCTTCCTTTCTTCCCTACTTCCCCTTTCCCTCTCAATTTACCTCTTTCTCTATAAAATTATAAATAAAACATAATAAAAAATCCCTTTAAAATTCTTGTTTATTGGGCATTACACCGTGACTACCAGGTAGAGTTCTTTTTTTTCTTTTAATATTTTATTTATTTATGAGAAAGATAGGAGGAGAGAGAGAGAGAGAAAAAAAGAACCAGACATCACTCTGGTACATGTGCTGCTGGGGATCAAACTCAAGACCTCAAGTTTGAGAGTCCAATGCTTTATCCATTATGCCACCTCCTGGACCACGATTTAAGGTATTTCAATGCCATTAATCTAACCATTCCTGTGTATACTTGTATATAGCATGTTTTTGATGATCTTGTTGTTGTTTAAATGAGACCTTTTAGAACTTCTTACAGAGCAGGTTTGGTGATAGTTAATTCTTTCAACTGTTGCTAGTCTGAGAAGGTTTTTTATCCCTCTGTCTAGTCTGAATGACAATCTAGTAGGATATACTATTCTTGACTAAAAGCCTTTTTCAAGATATCTTGTCATTCTTTTCTGGTTTTTAGAATTTTCATGAAGAAATATGATAATATTATGGATTTTCCTCTGCATGTGACTTTTTGTTTTTCTCTTATAGCCTTCAGGATCCTTTCTTTAACCTTATTCCTTTCCATTTTAACTATGATGTGTTTTTGTGTCTCTAGATCTAGGTTAATTCTTTTTGGGACTCTCTGAAATTATTGAATTTTTATGTCCTTTCTGTTATTTAGAGTAGGAAGTTTTCTTCTATTATTTCTTCTAATATGCTTTTCCCCCCCTTCCTCTCTTTCTTCCTCTGGTAAACCAATAATGCTATACTATTTCTTTTGAGGTCATCCCATATGTTTCTATTGTTTTCAGTGTCTCTTAATCTCTCTCTCTCTTTTTTTAACCTCTCTTCTTTCTTACTTTCTCTAATTTATCCTCAATCTAGCTAATTCTGTTTTCTGCTCTCCCTTCTCTCAGCTTCATTCCCTAGTTCAGGTTTTTTTTCCCCCATGTTAAATTACTGTATTAGCTTGTTCCGCTTGTTGTCTTCTTAGCTCAGCTACTTCATCTTTCAGTTCTCTAATTACCATGAGATAGTTTGTGTGTTTTCTTTCAGGGACTCATTTGTTATTTTCCTGATTCTGATAGTATTTCCCTCAAAAACTTTCCTCACCCCTATGATTAATGCGTCAATTAATGTTTGGATATTTTCTCATTCTTAGTTGCTTCTAGCTTGTTGGAATTTTTTTCTGGGCTCCTGTCCTGGTTCATTGCTGCAGTGCTGTCCCCCTCCACACACACACACACACACACACACACACACACACACACACACACACACACTATATTTGGTATCTTTTGTAATTTATGTCCTGGTGTTGCTGTTCAGGTATGGTGTGGAGTGGTTTCTGGTCTAATGGTTACTAGAATCCTGAAATTAATCACTTTGTGATCTGTCTCAGGAGTTTCTGGAGCTGTTGTTCTAATGTGTCACCACTGCCACTACCTTTGGAAGATGAGAGGGTCTCTAGTTTTCAAATTGAAGTGGGGGATAGATGAGTCAAACAACTATTAAAAAAAAAAAAGAGCGAGTCGGGCGGTAGTGCAGCAAGTTAAGCACGAGTGGCACAAAGCGCAAGGACCAGCTTAAGGATCCTGGTTCGAGCCTCCGGCTCCCCACCTGCAGGGGAGTTGATTCACAGGCAGTGAAGCAGGTCTGCAGGTGTCTATCTTTCTCTCTCGCTCTCTGTCTTCCCCTCCTCTCTCCATTTATCTCTGTCCTATCCAACAACAATGACATCAACAATAAAACAACAAGGGCAACAAAAGGGAATAAATAAAATAAATATTTTTTTAAAAGAAAGAAAGAAAGAAAAGGAGAAAAAAAGAAAAAAGAAATAAAGGCAAAACCAAATCAAACTCCTCTCCCAAAATATACATATATAAACAAATACCAACAAAATATAGCAGCAACAACAAAAACTGAAACTAAACAAAACAGAAAAAGAAGGCAGCCAACCATAGCCAGCAGAAGGTGTATACACCAAGAACCAGGGAACGAATTAACAGACTAACAGAAAATACATATACGTTCACAGTTGGGGAGTGTGTTGGCTTGATGAAGCTTTGCTTGATTGTTTTGGTGGGCACAACTGTATGCCTGACAAATTGCTTGGGGCTGCCTGTAGTTTAGATACAAATGGAAGTAGGGAATAGATGCTTGAAACAGCTAGGAAAAGTGAAAAGGAAAACAAAACAAAAACAAACAGAAAACCAACGGGAGTTGGGCGGTAGCACAGCCAGTTAAGCACAGGTGGTGCAAAGCGCAAGGACCCGCATAAGGATCCCGGTTTGAGCCCCTGCCTCCCCATCTGCAGGGAAGTCGCTTCACAGGCAGTGAAGCAGGTCTGCAGGTGTCTATCTTTCTCTCCCCCTCTCTGTCTTCCCCTCCTCTCTCCATTTCTCTCTGTCCCATCCAACAACGATGACATCAACAACAACTATAATAACTACAACAATAAAAAAAACAAGGGTAACAAAAGGAAATAAATTAATAAATATTAAAGAAAACAAAACAGAAAACCAACCCAAAAGCCTGTAAACCAGACCAAACAACCAAACAAAAAAACTCCCGCAAGAACAAAACAAAACAAAACAAACCACAAAAACAAACCACAAAAACCTCAGCAGAAACAACAAAGAAACAAAAACTAAGCAAAATGGGGGGTGGGGTGGTGGTGGCAGTCACTTGTAGCCAGAGCCCTACCCCACAAGGGAAAGATAGAAACAGGCTGGGTGTATTGATCAGCCATATCCAGTGGAGAAGCAATTACAGAAGCCAGACTTTCTGCACCCCATAATGATACTGGGCCCTTACTCCCAGGAGGGGTTAAAGAATAGGGAAGCTTCCAATGAAGGGAATGGGATACGGAACCCTGGTGATGGAAATTATATGTAATTGTACCCCTGTTATCCTAAAATCTTATTAATCATTATTAAATAACTAATAAAAAAATAAAAGGGGTATACACAGAGATCCAGGAAAGGTAATAACAAGTTAACAGAACATATATATGCTCACAGTTGGGGAAGGTGTTGGCTTGATGATATTTTTAGTGGACAGACCTATCAGCCTGATTAGTTGTTTGGGACAGTAAATGCCAAATAAAATGGAAAATATATGACTGAAGTAGCTAATAAACAAACAAAAAAAGCCAAAACAAACAGACCCCAAATAAAAACAAAAACAACAATAAAAACAGCAATAATGAAACAAACAAACAAACAAAAAAAGAGGCAGCCAACTGCTGCCAACAGAGGGAGTATAAACCAGGGAACTAGGGAAGGGACTGACAAATTAATGGAATATATATATGTTCACACTTGGGAAGGGTTTGATAAAGTTATACCTGATTGCTTCTGTGGGCAGATCTATCAGCCTGTAAGCTTGCTTGGGACTGTCTGTAGTTCAGATCTAATTAGGCAAGGTCACATGGATCTCCCCTGCATTCTGACAAAAGGTTCAGCCTTGGAATCTTGTCTCCATGGGGGTAAGGGACAGGGGATGGGAGTGGGGATGGGGCTCTTTTTCTCAGGCTGCTCCTATTTCCCAAATAAGCCACCTCTGGCCTGGGTGATGGGTTTGGGGTTTGCAACAGGAGACTCACCGCTTAGCTCTCCTTTGGCCTTTCCAGCATTCTTTTGCTAATTCATAAATGGGTTATAATTTTCCACTGTGGTTTTTTTTTTTCATCCTCTTCTCTTGTAGTTACTCTTCTGTTGGCCTGGAAATCCTGCTTCCATTTAGAATTGCCAGTATCTGAAGAGAGTTTTTTGAGGCGAGTCAACCTAGGAGCATGCAGCAGTTGTGATTCTCACAACTCTCCTTATCTTATGAAGAAATCATTTCTTACAGATTTGTTTCCTTTAATACATGTGAAGCAGAGTTTCACATGAGGCAGGAAGAAGAAAAGACAAACCAGAGCACCACTGAAGTACATACAGTGCCCAGGATGGAACCAGGAACTTAAGGTATGGAAGTCTGATTGATGCTCTACTAATTGAACCACTTGCCCACATACCCAAGCTGACTTTTTTCATTGACTAAGATGGCCTCATTTCTCTCATCAGAGTAAATGTTCTTATTTTTAATAAGCCATGGGTGTTATCAGAGATATCTTATTTGGGGGGGGTCCACAAAATTTGGGGCCACAGATGTGTGTGTGTGTGTGTGTGTGTTTGTATGTGTGTGGCTTGTTTGATCCCTTAAGCCATTTCCCCAGCCATGTGATGAAGACTTTAAAAAATCATTAATGGGAGCTCAGACCTATAGGGCTGCAGAGGTTACATAGGCTTCTATGCTGAATATGGGCTCCAGATCAAATCAATAGGGTTTACAATCAACAATATTTATACACTTTTCCCATATTTGGGAGCTACTCTCTTCCCTGATCCTGCTTTCTAGCCCTTTTTCCAGCCATGACATCATCTCCCCAGGCAATCACATGGGTCCAACTGTATATCAGATGTCAGGCTCAGGCAAAAACTAATAAAGTCATGGGCCCTTTGCAATATATCTGAAATAGAATACCAGTGATTTCCAAAACAGAGACCCCAAATCTTCATCTGCAATATTCACGCCTTTAGGTTCATAACTAGTCAACAATTTTTTTCTGCTTCAATCCTAGAGAATTTTGATGAGTATAACACTACAGACAAGCTTCATTTCATTCTCATTTCCCTGTCTCCCTTCCAGGTCCTCTGGGAATTCCATATGCAGTTTTGGTCTGTCAGTACTCAAGTAGGAGTTATATTGGAGACCACACTCCTGCTTTGAGACAGGGTACTTGCTCCTCTCTGAAAATTTCCAAGAAGAAAGGGAATGGAAGGATAGAAGAAAAGAGGCAAGAAAAACTAAGAAGGAGAATTCCTGTCTCCTTTAATATAATGTTTAAGTATGCTTTCAACTCTTACTGAGGAGATCTTCCCACTGTCTCCCCAAACTCCCAAGCTGATGTGTATGACCATCATTTCCTTAACCAGTCTTCAATTCTGCCTTTCACCTGTGAAATATTTCTTCACATACTGTAGCTTTCTGATAAATCTCTCAAGAGCATCTGTGACCTGAATGGAATCTTTATGTGGGCTGTTTTATTCCCTTCAGAGAGGTTGGTTGATGGACACTTCACAGCAGCCAGGAAAAGGAATGGGGTTGGTAGTAGACTGTAACAACTAGGAAAAAAAGAAATGGCAAAAGAACACTGACTTGTCTTTGGAAGTATAGTTCTACCGTCTTGGTTCCTTGTCTAGTGACAGGCCAATTTTGCTTTCAATACAATCAGAAGCAAATTAATATGAAGATGGAGGGATTGGAAGAAGAAAGAGAGAAAAAGACAGTGAGAAAACCCACAAAGACAATGAGGACTAGTATTGATATTTATCCTACATAGAAGTAACCTACTTTACTCATGTCCTGCATAGCACTAACCTACTTTACTTAAATGTTCAATGCGGACCATCACACACAGGGAAGGGTCTCATTGACTGGAGTGGACTATATCAATATTTTTCTCTTTGGGCATTGTTGTTCCCTAACTGATAGTGGTACCCTCTCCTTAAGTTGAAAACATATTCAGCATTTATTTCCACAGCAAATTCTGAGATATTTCAGGATAGACCATTCCTGGTAATGGTTAAGAAATGTTTTAGGTAGTTGGATAAGGGCAAAAGACTAGCATACCTTAATAATGGCCCTTTTGGTCACTACCAGGCCACTCCATCATTCAGAATCCTAGTCAAGAAACCTGGGATTCCCACATAGATGTGCTGGGCATAGACCTTTAACAGACCCCTCTCTCCACCATCACTGGTCATTTCCATCAGGAACAACATCGCAAACCCTCCTGTGGGCCTCTACAGGACCTTGCCCTCAATGTTGAACAATAGTAGAAACTGCCCCACTCTCTGAAGGGATACTAGGTCAGCATATTCTGCAACTAGAGGAAGACTGGTCCTGTAATGAGTGCAGCCTAGAATATTCCTAGCCACGTCGATGGAAAGTGACCTCAGACCAACAGGGATGCAGAGGTTACATAGGCTCCTGTGCTAAATATGAATAGACATGGGCCAGAGGCCAGATTGATGGAGTTTGCAGTTAAAGCTATTTATATACTTTTCTCATATTTGGAAGATACTTTCTGATCTAGCTTTCTAGTTCCATTACCAATTCTGACACCATCTTTCCAGACAACACTTTCAGCCCATCTGCATGTTAGCTATGGGGCTCTGGCAAAAATTAGTAAAGTCATAGGCCTCTTGGAATATATCTTAAATAGACTTCATATGTTCTTCCAACATGAAGATCTTTGGTCCATAGTCCCAGAGGGATAAAGATAGGGAAGCTTCCAATATAGGGGATGGAATATGGAACTCTGGTAGTGGGAACTCCGTGGAATTGTACCCCTCATCCCACAATATTGGTCATTATTAAATTATTAATAAAATTTTAAAAAGGTGTTTTAGGTCTCAGGAGAGGACATAAACTTTTTTCTTTTGATAACAGAGGTTTATAAATTGGAGGAATAATGAGCCAGGCCTGTGACACAAGCCCTGTGGGTTACTTATATATTTATTTAGGTAAGATTTATTTAGTTACCTATTTGAGAGAGAACCAGAACATCACTCTGACATACACAAAGCTGGGGACTGGACTTAGGACTTCATGGTTGACAGTCCAGTGTTGCATTTCCGTGCTACCTCCCAGGCACAACCCTGTGGGTTATTGTAGGATATGGCCATCCAAGCTCATAGGCAGGCAAAACTAGTGGGTTGGGAGGGACTACAAGGGAAGACAATGAGGGGAAATCTGCCTGGGAGGTAGGACAACATGACATCTTATGAGCCTGGGTTCAAACCCCAGCTCTACCACTAACAGTCATCTAATCAAATTATGACTCCTCTCTGCATATTTATTTCCTTATGCATAAAATAGAGCTAACAGTACCTACCGAAAATAATTACTATCATGATCAACTGAGTTATTCATCTGCATGGTGCTCCTGTGTGTCAGCACATAGGAAAAATTTTATGTTTTTAATAAATGAAAATTCAGGGGCTAGGGTATAACTCACTTAGTAGAGCACATACTTAACGTGAGGGAAGCTGGGGTTGAACCTCCTCTGCCCCCTCCCAGTACCATATAGGAGTACAAGGTACAAGCAGGGTACAAGCAGTGAGCAGTGCTACAGTGTCTCTCCTTCTCTCTCTCTGTCTTTTTCTGGTTTTGAAAGGAAAGGAAAATGTTGGGCATTATGCCAGCTCCTTCCTACTCTATGCTGCATTGCTTGATGCTGTGGTCTATTTACATAATCATTGTTTTGCCTGAGACCTGCCCTGCCTGCAGGGCATTGGTTAATCCCACTGGTTAGAACCTTCACAACAGCTGCTATGGAAGATTTCTACCTTCTCGCTCTTTTCTCCACCCCCTCTCCTAGCCATTTCCTTTTCTGATTTGCCACTTCCAGTTTCTAAGATATAAAGGCGTTGCCTCTGATCAGTAAAGGCATTGCATTGTGTTCCCACTCCACCACGAGTTCCTGGTCTCTCTCTTGTGTCGCTGAGTAAGCAGCAGCCCAGGTTGGCTCCAGTTGAGCTCTCTCCAACCCAGAGAGCACGTGCCTGGGAAGAAACACCCTCTCGCTGGCCTGGAAGGAAAAGAAATTAATTAATTAAAAACCAACAGTCTAAGTTGTTCATAACAGACACCAGTCCTTGTCAGCTTAAGCAGAATTGGACACAATTTGAAAGATATTGACTACTTCGCAGTGAGTGTAGGAGAAACAAAATGGCCAGGATATAGAGGATGGTCCTGTGAAGATGCTGTAGAAATAAAGAGTTAAGACTCTACAGCAACTATGGTTTACCAGTGTCCCAGTCCTGGGCCCAGGGAGCTGTCACTGCAGACTGGAGACAGCTGCACCAATGATTCTCAAAGGGAGGCTATATCAGCCCTTTCTTGGATCACCAGCCTGAATTCTTTGTTGGGGGACAGTGGAGACTCTTATCTGGGGGTGGTGTAGGTTCTAGCTCATGTCTTACCTGCTTGGGAACTTCTTTCATGGGAGGTGAGCTCTACCTCACAAATCAGGGTTTTAGAAATGAAGTTAAGATCCCAGGAAGTCAACGAGGATGCCAAATGGGTAGAGAACACCAAGAAATAAGGATAAGAAGATTGTTAAGGGGAAGAACCAGCAAGTTCACCTAAAAAATGGAACAATTGTAAACTATCACTTGCAAAAACCTGGTCATTAACTCTGAGGGAGAAGTTGTGATAAGGGGATGGGAAATGGATAGAAGGAAAAAAAATTCAGAACCCCTTAAGCTGCTCACAGACACTGCAGTGGGAATACTGTGTTTTCAAGATGACCTTTTGTCCATTTCTCCCTCATCTGACATCCTAAGGTCCTCTAGCTGCTGCAACCCTGCTCCCTCTCTTCCACCTTTAGAACTAGGCTGCATTCCATTTTGCAACTCTACTACATCAGCCATCAATTTCATTTCTTGCAGAGGTATTCACCAAAAATTGAGGCAGCAGCTGAGAAACTGCCAATGAATGAAGTTTCCCAGGGAGTACTTGAATTTTAAGAGGAAAACAAAGCCTTCCGTCTTGGGAGAGTGACTGAATCAAGGGTGTTTTGTGGCTGAGAATGCTTTCCTGCATTCTGTAAGAATTACTCTACTTGAAGCACCCACTTGCACTGGCAACCAGCTCTGCGAAGGTACTTTTATTCCATTCTGGATACCTGCAAATGAGGCAAACTTGTCTGCAGACTTGAAGCTTTCAAAGGTCACCGACTGGGCATGCACCCACTTCCTGTCAGTTTGTGTTTGAGGCCTTTGGCCTAGTGAAGACACCATCTTTCTCAAGGCCCAGTTCACCCCATTTTTGTCTTCTCTCAAAGATTAAAAATAGCATTCTCTTCAATGACCTCAATAATTTAGAACCCATGAATAAGTCATTTTCCCATGAGGCTGCACTGGGCTTCTATTTTTACCTAGAGTCTCTCACCAAGTGAAGTGACCTCTCTCAAGGAGCCAAGGTTAACACCTGCTGACCTTACAGTTTCTCTGGGAATGAAGGGCCCAGACAGAGTTTGCAGCAGAGTCTTTATTCAAGGGCAAAGTTGGGTCAATAGGTGCCAATGACTTCAGAATGTGAATAGCCAAATGTGAACTCAGGAATCTAGACCTTTCTCAGAACTGCTAGAGCTGCTTAGGGCAAGCCTAGGGAGGAACACTTTCTATAAAGTAGACCAGGCAAAGTCTGCCTATTCTGGCTTCTGGAATATGCCATTTTCCAAACATTGATCATCAACAGAAGAGAAATAGCAAAGAGCTCAGGACTATAAACTCATGGGGTTGCTTTAGCCTTCACCTCCCTCAGTACAGTCCCTTGCCCCATCTTTTCTTTCCTTCTTCTTCTCCTCCTTCTCCTTCTCCTTCTTCTCCTCCTCCTCCTCCTCCTCCTCTTCCTCCTCCTCCTCCTCATTCTCCTTCTCCTCCTTCTCCTCCTCCTCCTCCTCTTCCTTCTCCTCCTCCTCCTCATTCTCATTCTTCTTTTGCCTCCACTGGGGCTTGGTGCCAGCACTACAAATCCACTGCTCCTGGAGGCTATTTTTCCCATTTTGTTGCCCTTTTGTGGTTGTTACTGTTATTCTTGTTATTGTTGTTGGATAGGACAGAGAGAAATTGAGAGAGATGGGGAAGACAGAGAGGAGGAGGTAAAGATATACACCTAAAGATCTACTTTACCATTTGCAAAGTGACCCCCCTGCAGGTGGGGAGCTGGGGACTTGAGCCCAAATTCTTACGCTGGTCCTTGCACTTTGTGCCACATGCACTTAACCACCCAGCCCCTTCTTTTATCTTATCTTGTCTTTTTTTTCTTCTCTTCTCTTCTTTTCTTTTCTTTTCCTTTCCGTTCCTTTCTTCCCAGCCTTTTCTCTTCTCCTTTCTTTTCTCTCTTTCTTTTCCTTCTTTCCTTCCTTCCTTCCTTCCTTCTTTCCTTCCTTCCTTCCTTCCTTCCTTCCTTCCTTCCTTCCTTCCTTCCTTCCTTCCTTTCTTTCTTGATACCAGAACTATCACTGGGGCTCAGTGTCTGCACCACTATATTACTCCCGGTGGTCCCTTTTTCCTTTCATTTTTGGTAGAGGATGAAAGAGAAACAGAGAGAGGGGGAGATACCTAGAACACTATTCCACTGTGAAGCTGCCCTCTGCAGGTAGGGACTGAGGATTCAAACCCAGGCCTGAGGTCATGGTAACATGTGCACTCTGCCAGGTGAGACCCCACTTAGGCTATCCCATTTTTTTCTATGGACTATTTTCAGGAGGTTAACCCATTTATACTGGGCCAGTAGTGAGAACTTAATGGAAAACATTCTGGCCTAAAATTCTTAAATTAATTTTAGAGGCCTCATACCTGCCACTGTTTATGTGAATTATGATAAACACCATTCATTTAATTGTTATTCTAAGGTCTTGGAAAAGTAGAACTGCAGTTCTTCTCAAGAGAGTCTACTTTATTATTCTGAACCCATTATGAGTAGATATGAGTAAAAGGAACCTGTGCATATGACTCGGGTTCAAGTACAGGCCCTATTACGCTGGAGGAAGCATTGGAGCTGTGCCATTTCCCCCTTCCTTCATTCTCCCTCTCTTTTCTTTTCTCATTTCAGAGGGATGAGATATTTATACCAAATGACTCTCCTACATGAGACTCAGAGCACACAGGTTCAATCCTCAACACCTTCATAAATCAGAGGTAAACAGTGCTCTGGTAAAACAAAAACAAGAAAAAAGAAAACACACACACACACACACACACCAAATAACTGGGTTTTCTAGGAGAAGCGTGGCACATCAGCTCACTAGCAGGTATTTTAATTGTGCCTACTGCTGTGAGCTAGACACTGGATTGGATAACATTTCATTTTTATTAATGAATTAATATTGATTTACAAAATTACAAGGTAATGGGGGTACATCTACAAACTGTTCCCACCACCAGAATTCTGGATCCCCAATCTTTCCATTGCAAGCTACCGAAGTTCTCCCAAGCTTGCAGATTGGATTGGATAACTGTAAAAGTTCCCTTCTATACTGACACCAATTATCTTGAAAAAAGTGGGAACGGTCTTATAAATCTAAATTCCCTCAATAAAGTGATACTGAAATTGAAAAAAAAATCCTTTTTAATTCTGAGATTTTACCATTTCAAGAGAAAAATTAGCATGGACCTCAGAGAAAAGATTGGATTTTATGGGTGACATAAAAATAGTTTTCTTATGTTATTTATCTTCCCTGCAGGCAATGGGAGCCTGAGTACGTTTTAACTATAAATTGATTTTTTTTAGCTTAATCACTCATTCCTGACCAAAAGATAAAACAAGGTGAGGTAGAGATATCACAGTGGTTATGCAAAGAGACGGCCACACTCCGAGGGTCCAAAACCCCAGGCCCAATTCATTGCTTTGCCTGCAACCAGAGCCAAGCTGGCCAGCACTCCTTGGCCCTGTGAGTTTCTAAACAAATCCTTTTCATACTCTGTGGGTTCATCAGGTCTCCCAATTCATCAGGAGAACAATGTGGAATGGCTCCCACTGTACAGTCCCACCTCTAGACCACCAGGAGTTTAGATCTCCTGAGTTGCCCAGTCAGTTCTCTGTCCCCCGATGTCAGCATAGGGCCTCCCCATTGCTGCTCCAGCCTCTGAGAGGCAGCAGCAGTTAAGATTCACAGTTGCAATTGGTGAGCCTTAGGGGATCCTTTCTCTCTTCAGCAGTCTTTTCGTTGATAAAACTCAGACCAGAGGTGGCATCTGAACTGGCAAACTGCTGGACCTTTACCAGTCGCTCCCAAGTAGGTACAGGCTTTTAGCCCCAGGAATCTCTCCTTAAGCCTCTCTCTGTCCACAAGACACATGTATTTGCACTCACTCATGACTTGGTGGGTTCCCAAAGTAATCCTAGCCTTGTCTTGTTGTATTCTCAGGTGGTCCAAAAACAGTTTTTGATACCATGTCAGTGAAGGAGAGGGTAGGAACAGCAGTGGCTTATGTAGTTTGGGTGAGCAATTTGCTTGGGTAGAGCAAAGAGAATGCTCGCGAAGATCACGAGAAGTATGGTTGAGTGAGTAAACTGGGCCAGATTGTTGAGTGCTTTGAAAATTATGCAGAGGAATTCTGAGTTGGTGCTAAAAGTTGGAGAAAACCATTGTCATGATCCTGAACTAGACAAAACCGTGGAGTGTAGTTTTTTTTTTTTTTTTTTTAGGATACAAGAACAGTGGTCATCATTAGGGATAGGAAATTTCTTTCCTACTCTACCAATACTTTAATGAAAGTGAACAATTCTGATCACCACAGAAAAAGATAGATGGTAAAACCCCCCCCCCCCATGGCCTAGATGTACAGCATGGAAACAGAACTAAATGGAAAGCAGTTCTTTCCTTTCACAGTTCTCATTTTCTCTGTAACCCTGAACTTTCAGATCACAGTGATGTAGTTTGCTAGATGTTCCAAAGACTGCTAATGAGATGCAGTTAAAATCTATTCATTACATAGCCTTCACTGGAAACAACCTTCTTCATCTGCTACATGTCCTGGGGTGTTGGGCTGGGGTCCAGCACAAGGTGATCTCAGTGGGCTGTGGGAGATGGCAGTCCTCAATTCAGGATGCTCATTGGAGGGTCACAGGCCTCTTGCTGTCACAAGGTCAGGATGAATAAGGACAAGTCATAGAGGAAAAGAAATGAGGAATGTTTGAATGCAGAAATAGTTTGGGAGCAAAGAAGAGAAAAACAAGGAGCAACTTGATTAGCAAAGAGCTTTTCATCCAACAAAAAGTAGCCATCATTTTGTTTAACATCACAGAGGTCAGAACAAGTACCATAATATCTTCTCAGGCAAGCTTGCTTCTTAGCAAGAGCTGTTAATAGGCCAAGTCACCTAAGAAGTTTGTGAAATCTTCTTTAGGTCTTTAAAAATAACATCTATCTGTTATTTGTCTGGGAGTGGGCTTATATGTAACATATCTGAAGATGAGAGGCTATACCAGTCAGCTTTCTAAGTCTTTTTTATTATTATTATTGAAAGGATTAATAGTTTATAGTAAACAGTAAATATAGTTGCTGGTACATTTTTAAAATTTCTCAGTTTTCTGCAAAACATTGTGACTAGGTATTCCTCTACCATCGTGTACTAGAACCTGTAAGCCTCCTCTACCCCACCCCACCCCGACCGAGTCTTTTACTTTGGTGCAATACACCAAACTCATCCTAAGTTCTGCTTTTTATTTCCTTTTCTGTTCTTATTCCTCAACTTCTGTCTATGAGTGAGGTCATCCCATATTCATTCTTCTCTTTCTGGCTGAATTCACTTAATATGATTCCTTCAAGTTCCATTCAAGATGAGGTCCCTTTTCTTCTTTTTTTCTTTATTGGAGAGGTTAATGGTTTACAGTCAACAGTAAATTACAATAGTTGGCACATGTGTAACATTTCTCAGCTTTCCATATAACAATCTAACCCCTCCAGGTCCTCCTCTGTCATCGTGTTCCAGGACCTGGACATTCCCCACCCACCCCAGAGTCTTTTACTTTGGTGCAATACATCAGTTCCAGTCCAAGTTTTATTTTGTATTTTCCCTTCTGTTTTTATTTCTCAACTTCTATCTATGAGTGAGATCACTGCATATTCATCCTTCTCATTCTGACTTATCTCACTTAACATAATGCCTTCAAGCTCTATCCAAGATGAGGTGAAAAAGGTGACTTCGTCATTTTTAATAGCTGAGTAATATTCCATTGTGTATATCTACCACAACTTTCTCATTCAGTCATTTATTGTTAGACACCTAGGTTGCCTCCAGGCTTTGGCTATTACAAACTGTGGATGTTGCATTTAGTTCCTTAGGATATATGCCCAAGAAAGGGATTGCCTGGTCATAAGGTAGATCTATTTCTAGCCTTCTGAGAGTTCTCCAGACTGCTCTCCACAGGGCTTGGACCTAGTTATATTCCCACCAGCAGAGCAGGAGGGCTACTTTGCCCCCATAACCCCTCCTCTGTTGCTGCTATCATTTTTGATGTTTAACATTCTCAGAGGAGTAAAGTGGTATCTCATTGTTGTCTCTGTTTACTTCTCTGACAACCAATGACTTCGAGCATTTTTTCATTTGTCTGTTGACCTTTTAGATCTCTTCCTTGGTGATTATTCTGTCGATATTCTCTCCCGATTTTAGGATGGGGTTATCTGTCTGTCTGTATGTCTGTCTATCTATCTATCTATCTACGTTTTTGTTGCTGAGATTGCTGTGCTCTTTATGTTTATGGTCCTTTTGTCTATTGTATGACAAGTAGAGGTCTCCCATTCTGTAGTGCTAGTTTTTAATCCCAACTCTTTGCCAATTCAATAAAGCAGAGGAACTATTTTACACTTTGTCATTTCCTCCTAGATTTCTGTGCAAGACACTGATATTTAATGTTTGTATTGACTGACAGTACAAAAAAAATCAAAGAACTGCATATCTTGTATTTACTATAATATTAATATTTATTGAACATCTGTTTGTGTGAATTGCTGGAGGGTTTTTTTGATGGTGAATGTGGTATGGTAAAAGACATCTGAAGAAGTGTGACTCTGTATTCCCAAAACATAGACTATGTTGTCAATCAGAGTAACTTCAATTAAAAGAATACTATTTTTTAAAACTATGTCAAAACTTTTGTCAATTTTCTCAACAGCTAGTACTTTTAGAAAACAGATTCTGGTGTAAATTAAAATTTATTAACCAGGTGTTTTGTCACAGGAAAGATGTCAGTTGCTTAGGACACGATCATACATTAACTAATGGTAAATTATATTAACTTAGAAACTAGACTCCTGAATGTTGTAAGGAAGAGCTGGAGAAGAAATTTTACTTGAAATTTGAGAATAAATCCTGATTGAAAAAGATAATGGTGGGGATGGAGGTATAGCATAATGGTTATGCAGAGAGACTTTCATGCCCGAGGCTCTCAAATCCTAGGTTCAATCCCTCACACCGCCATAAGCCAGAGCTGAGCAGTACTCTGGTTAAAAAAAAAGAAAAAGATAGAAGTGGGACTGGAGAGATAGTTCAACAGCTAGGGCACATGATTTGCCATGCAGGAGGCCCAGGTTTGAGCCCATACACCACAGAGGAGGTATTATGGAACTGGAGGAAGCTCTGGTGCTGTAGTATATCTTCCTCTCTGTCTCTCTCTTAATGAAAAATCTACCTGGAGAGTGGTTAAATTGTGTGTAAGGCCCTTGCTCTGCATATGATGATGATGATAAAAATACTATAACAACAATATTGAGGAATATTGTGTTGTGCCCAGAAGTTCGAGTCCCGATCTCATGCAAAGAAGACCAGAACACATGCAATAGCAAGAGCCTTTATTATCAAGCTTAAGCTTGGGCTGCCAACACCCTTCCAAGCAAAGGGAGAGTCTGTGACCCTGATCACTTCTCGTCCCACCTTTTTATAGTTATCACAGAGTGGGCACAGGTGGAAATATCCACACGAAATAAGGAACAATTGGCCTTGGGCCAACAGCTGCTCTCAATATTTGGGACCCCCCTCCAACCCCACAATTGCACATATAAATTACACCAACATGGTAATGTATTTGACGCTTGTAGTTAGGCAAATAAAAAGAAGATTGGTAGAACCCAAAAGAATGACAAAAGTGTTGGCTTTGGCCCAGTAGTCAAATGTGTGACATGGTAGGTTGCTTTGTCATCTGGGAAAACCAGTGCATTAATTATTGAAGTCAGATTGGTCTAGGACCTATGGACACACTTCTAGGAAGAACCTGTATTTAGTTTGAAGAAAAAGAACCCACTGTGCTATAGGACAAGGATGAACTAAAACCCCAATGGAACAAAGTGAAGGACTAGTGGAAAGCATGACTTGATTTGTTTGAATTCTTACATGGGGGGGGGGGCAGTAGCACAGTGGGTTAAGCACACATGGCACGAAGCACAAGAACCAGAGCAAGTACCAGTGTAAGGATCCCAGTTCAAGCCCCTGGCTCCCCACCTGCAGGGGGGCCGCTTCACAAGCGGTGAAGCAGGTCTGCAGGTGTCTATCTTTCTCTCCCCCTCTCTGTCTTCCCCTCCTCTCTCAATTTCTCTCTGTCCTATCCAACAACAATGACAATAATAATAATAGCAACAATGATAAACAACAGGAGCAACAAAGGGAAAAAATATCCAGGATTCATAGTGCAGGCACCAAGCCCCAGAGATAACCCTGGAGGCAAAAATAAATAAATAAAATTATAATAAAAAGTAAAAAACAATTCTTACATATCATCCTAGAAAGCACATGCCATGCTTAATTTTCAGGGGGAAAAAAATCAACCACTAATAAAAAGACCTAGGCAGTCTCTATATTAACCAGGTTGATGAAGCAACAAAGTTAGAATGCCTGGGAGATCAACTTACAACTCCATAAACATGGTATAGTCACTGCTCCCAGCTTCCAAAGCTGCTTAATTGCTGCTAAGCTGGGGGACACATACCCTCTAGATCAAGAGTAGAGGGCAGTGGTGCTACAGTGGGCAGTAAGGGGAGAGGTGTGGCTATTTCTTGTGGAAGTCATAGAATCCATGTCTGTAGGCCCAGCTGCCGGCAGCTTGGTATCAGAACTCCCACATCTCCTGGAGTCAACAAAGACTGCTTGTATCTCAGTGTGTTTGTTCCTCAGCATGTGATAAGTTCTAACCCCCGCCCTGCACACCACCCCCGTGGTCCTTAGAGTTGTCAGTGTCCTCTCCTCCACAGTTTGGAAGGCTGTGGTCCCCCATCACTGTCCTAGCTGGACCTTGGCTTTGAGAAGACTCGAATGGTAGAGAGCCACAGAGCATCTCCTGGTTCCCTTGGACTTTTTCTCCTCCTCCTCTTCCTCCTTTTTTCCCACCAGAGCACTGCTTAGCTCTGCTTATGGTGGTGTGGGGGATTGAACCTGGGACCTTTGAGCCTCAGGCATGAGAGTCTATTTGCATAACCATTATGCTATCTAACCCCACCCTAATTTTTTTTTAACCAGAGCACTACCCAGCTCTGGTTTATGGTTGGTGCAGGGGATTGAACCTTTGGAACCTCAGGCATGAGAGTTTCTTTGCATAACCATTATGCTATCTAGCCATGCCCTGGACTTATACTTAGTTCCACTTCTGACCTTCTTTTAATCACAATGGTCCATCCGTATAGTAGGACACTGTTGGTTTATTCTGCTTTATATATCTAAGAGTAGTTCATACTGGTCCTGTGACTAGAGGAACTGTTCTAGATGGGACACGGTTATGAAGAAAGCAAAGCTGTTGCCCTCCCTGAGCTGGAGGACTTGCATTTTAGTGGCAGGGGCTAGTCACTTCTTTTTAACTGACAGTTTCGTAGATTACCTTAACCACAGTCAGGGTACCTCAGGAGAGTTAAACGTATGGTAATGAAACAATAAAACATTCAAATGTCACATTACGATTAAGTTATTCCATGACAAATTAGACTACAGCCAAATACCTGATGGTGACAGGTAACACTTAAGCTTTCCATTATTCAGAGGTCTTAACAACCCCACAGCCCAGTGGTTGTGTTGAAGAACTTGCACTTTAAATTATGAAAACATGAGTGTTGGAATTTTTCTGGACCCCTGAACCTTCTGATAGCCTTTCACAGATGATAGGATGAGTACTTCTGAAGTAGAACTAAGATTTCTGACATCCTTCTCCTATTCATCAAGAAAGAAGAACTTAGCTCCCCCTTGAGAGTCTTTATAACTTATAAATGTATGGAGACTATTATTAGTACACAAGATACAACTGAAATAGTATTTGAGTATCTTTCACTCATTTGTCAATACTTTCTAAACTTTATATCCTGACACAAATAGGAACTGATGGGACTAGGGGGGAAGTAGAGGGTGGTACTAGGCCTCATTCCTACTGGCTAGAGGGTAAAAGAGGCCTAGAATTGAGATTACCTAGGATGTTTCTGGCTGCCTGGTATCAAAGTTCTGGAGATGGCCAGTGTGGGCCAGCTCACCTGCAGTTCTCCATTAGGTAATGCATTTTTCCAGCGTCTTCCTGGCGTCCTCCCCTTCACTGGACTCAGCAAATTGGGTTGAGTAGAAAGGAGACTTCATGGGAAGGAGGAGTTGGCACGCCTCCCTGGGCAGAGTGAGAACAGCTACTGTTTGTAGGCAGCAGCAGCTGTTGCCCTCAGGGAATTTTGCTGACAGTGGGAGAGTAGGGCATGATGTCACAGGAACCCTGGCTTGGCCAGAACAGTATGGTGTCCATAGCAGCTGATCTGTTCATCCAGATTGAAAAGATTTCTCCTCCTGCTGCTTGCCCACCCTCCCTTTCTCCCTTCCAGGAGGAATGATAATGGTGAAGCCATGCCGTTCCTTTCAGAAGTAGGCCATGGGAACCAGGGCTGGGTGTTTTGCTACTGGCATGTTGCAATTATCACTGAGTATGGCTCTGATGACAGCATAATACATGTGGTGTTTTGTGCTAAAAAAGTCAATGCCAGTGGCTTAGTAAGTGAAACTTGCCAGCGATCCAAGCACAGTTTCATTATGACATGGGATCCGTGGGGGCCCCATTCATAGTCCCCTACTTTACCTTCAAGATAATTCCTATAAAATATTCTATACTGCTAGTCTTGGGGAATCCATGAAGGAGAAAATTCTTCTTCTCTATTCAGGAACTTTTAAGCTCTTCGCAACTGGCAAGGAGACACATTTTTTTTTTTTAAGTGACTGCATGACAACTCCACCACTGCTGGTGACCTTCTTCTTCCATCCTCCCCCTTTTTTCCTTTATTGAGGGATTAATGTTTTACATTCAACAGTAAATACAATAGTCTGTACATACATAACATTTCTCAGTTTTCCACATAACAATACAACCCCCACTAGGTCCTCTGTCATCCTTTTCCAGGACCTGTACTCTCCCTCTCTTTTTTTTTTTTTTTTCTTAATAGAGACAGAAAGAAATAGAGAGAGAGAGAGAGACCTGCAGCACTGCTCCACTGTTCACGAAGCTTACCCCCTTTAAGTGTGGACTGCAGCTTGAACTGGGATCCTTGCACATGGTAATGTGTGTGCTGCCATTGTGCAGCCGCAAGGAGACATTTTTTAAAAGGCCTATGTCATGATCCAGAACTTAAATTTATCTCAGCTTGAGAGGAAGATGGTAGCCTCAGAATAGGTTTCTTTAAAAAGTCAGATCCTAAGCATCCCATTTAGTAACTGTGTGATTTGAGGATTTTTAACTTCATGCTTTCAAAATATGTATAGTACTATTCACTTCACAGATGTGTTAGAATTACATGACTAATGTAAGCAAAAGATTTAATGTAAAGCCTAGCCTAATGAAAATGCTACATAATTAGAGGCCTTTCCTATTTCTGAATTTGTAAGTTATTGTTACATCTATACTTGTGCTTTTAGAAAGGGAACACAAGAAATCGCTTTTTTTTTAGGGCAAATGTTTTATGTATTTAAAACATCCATTTACTTACTAGAAGTGATGAAAGTTAGAAAAACAGTAAAACAGTTATTTTCTCTTTTGAAACAGAAGATGTGGTCTTTTATTCATAAGCTCCATTACATCTAAAGAACAAAACAGGTCTAGTAGTTAATTTAAGAAAACCCAGCATTACCAAGTAAATAAACACAAATACTTTGAAAACAAATCAGCTGCTTTAACAAATCGCACTCATACTAATGAAATTTTAATCTTCTCTTACAGGTCACAACGAAAATCCAAATTGTTGAACAGTCCTCATAAAAATTGAAATGTAGGGGGTCGAACAGTAGCGCAGCAAGTTAAGCGCACATGGTGTAAAGCGCAAGGACCAGCGTAAGGATCCCAGTTCAAACCTCCCTCTCCCCACTTGCAGCGGAATGGCTTCACAGGTGATGAAGTAGGTCTGTAGTTGTCTATCTTTCTCTCCCCATCTCTGTCTTGCTCTCCTCTCTCCATTTCTCTCGGTTCTATCCAACAACGATGACATCAATAGCAACAACAATAACAATAACAACAATAACAACAACAATAAAAACAATGGCAACAAAAGGGAAAATAAATAAATATATTTTAAAAATTTAAATGTAAATTGATGATCTCAGTTCAGATAACATCAATATCTTCATCATCATCTCCAATGCCATGAAATTGAATTTCATCATCATCCCCAGGACTGAACATATCAATTTCATTGATTTTAGCATGCTCAGGAAGCTTGCCATACACCTTCAGACTTCTAGCTTCATTTGCATTGTATTTTAAAATCACACCAGCCTTATTATCTTAGTAATCCCTTAGACCAACCAAAATAATGTCTGAGGTGTTTATCCAAACTTTTTCCTCCATTATCCTCTGATGTGACATATCCTCTTTACACCATCAAAACACATTGCTTCTAATTGACCATTGCCCAACATTTGGATGACTTGTGCATACTCTTGTTCATCTTCTTTGAACACTAGCTCTCTCTTCTTAGATTCATTTTCGCTCTTAACCTCTGTGTCTATTTTTAACTCCTTTACCTTTATCACTTGGACATGGCAGTTTCTGCGGTTTCTTAGAGACTTTCTTAGAGACTCAGACTTTTAGGCAGGTGATGGGATAACTTCCCCAGGGGGAACCCGTCGGGCCGAGGGAGATGAAACAGGCGCAGGAGGCCAGATAGCGTGAGCACCCGGGATAATCTTTATTGTGCGTCGTTGTTTAATTCCTCATTTTACTGACCAAATCACGTAACTACCAAGTAGCTAATTACAATCATGTGCCAATTGCAACTTCTCTAAAATATTTACTATGTCATACTGCTATGAAGTTTGAACAGATAATCCTATGTAAGAAGAAGACAATTCAAAACATGTGTCCCTCCACTAAAGTAAACTGTACACTCAAAAATTTCTTCAAGACACTAAGAAGTCTCAGTGTTGTTTTGCTGCACAAGTTAAAAAAACGAATATAGTCCATATTTCATGTAACATTTTAGACCAAAGATCAGAGTTTAAATGTTCATATTACAGAACCACACAACATAAATCAACTTCTCAAAGAACATGTCTATTTTTGTGTCTCTAACCATAAATTAGCAATCTGAGGCGATGTTACCTATGTATTTACTCACCATTATCACTTTGATGTAAGTTACCAGTTTACAAACTACTTTTTATTTTAAGACATACAGTGACAAATCTCAGTTCGGAAGTGGATTTTGATGATCAGTTTAAACAGGAATGTGTTTACATCAATTTAAGGTTTGCTCAATAATTCATTCAAAGAAAACAACAAAAGGATGATTTCATAGGCAGAAAAATACAGCTTCTTCACAGTCATCTTCATTTATCTACTTATTTTTAATTTCCACCAGGATTATTGCCGAGGCTCAGTGCTGGCACCATGAAACCACTGCTCCTGGCAGCTATTTTCTCTCTCTCTCTTCCTTTTTCTTTATAAAAAGATGAGGAGAGGGAGTTGGGCGGTAGCTCAGCGTGTTAAGTGCAAGTGGTGTGAAGTGCAAGGACCGGCGTAAGAATCCCGGTTAGAGCCCCCGGCTCCCCACCCGCAGGCGAGTCGCTTCACAGACAGTGAAGCATGTCTGCAGGTGTCTATCTTTCTCTCTCCCTGTCTTCCCCTCCTCTCTCCATTTCTCTCTGTCCTATCCAACAATGACGACATCAATAACTATAACAACAATGAAAAACAAGGGCAACAAAAGGGAAAATAAATTAATTAAAACAAAAACAAAAAGATGAGGAGATAGAGGGAGAAAAAGAGACACCTGCAGTGGGGAGCAAGGTCTCAAACCCAGGTTCTTGTGCTTAGTAATATGTGCGCATAAGCAGGTATGCCACCACCTGCCCCCCCAGTCATATTCATTTATTAAGCCTTTATTCAGCAGAGTACTTTATGCTATTGTATTAGGAAATCATATCTCTGTAACTAAACTGATAATGAAAAGGCCTGTTGTATTAGCCATTATTAAAAAAAAAGACTCAAAATTCATTTGAAAATCACAGAGCAATAGTGCTTCTGTTAACTGACTCAGAGAACATTCACTCAACATGAGAATGCATGAAACCCTGAGACCAAGTGTCCATTATCCTTCCAATGATCATTTATTGTAAAATGGGGCTCTCATTCTACTACTAATTATCCTTCTCTTCTTTTATTCTTAAAATGCAAAGCTCTGAGGAAAAATAAATGGCACATCTTGACAAGGCATGACTTTTTATAGATTAATAACTGCAAAGTCTGACAGTTAAGAATGAACATTCAGGGGTGGAGGTAGACAGCATAATGGTTATGCAAAAAGATTCTCATGCATGAGTCTCCAAAGTCCCTAGTTCAATCCCTCATACCACACCTTAAACTAGAGCTGAACAGTGCTCTAGTAAAAAGAAAAAGAAAAACAAACAACAAATCAAAATGACAAGAGTGAAGATTTAGCAGGATAAACTAGAAGAAGGATAAATATTAATAGACAATCTCATTCACAGATGATCTAAGAACACACACACAGAGAGAGAGAGAGAGAGAGAGAGAGAGAGAGAGAGAAACTCAGAGGCTCTGTTGGTCATCTTGCATTTTACCTGTATAAAATGTATAAAATAGAAGCCAACAGGAAGTGGGAGACTGAATAGATATATATAAGAAGAGAGAGAAATGTTTCTGGTGGCTTCCCTTCTTCTTCTTCTTCTTCTTCTTCTTCTTCTAGCGTTTGCCCTTCTTCCATAGCCAGTTAACAGCGTCAGGTTGA
This sequence comes from Erinaceus europaeus, assembly GCF_950295315.1. Classification (NCBI taxonomy): domain Eukaryota; kingdom Metazoa; phylum Chordata; class Mammalia; order Eulipotyphla; family Erinaceidae; genus Erinaceus; species Erinaceus europaeus. The sequence continues at coordinate 55,099,224 of NC_080177.1, read as the reverse complement.
GCCTGATGTAAAGTTTCGAGACCTCCTTTGAATCTGGAGAGGTGGCAGTCCTTGACTATGTGGGTCATTGTCTGTAGCCGCAGGGGCAGTTCAGGTCGTCTCTGGCTCCCCAGTGGTGGAACATAGCAGCGCACCATGGCTTCCCTGAATCCTTAGATCAAGTCACATCTGAGAGGAGAGGAGATGTAGCCTTAGGCATTTCACTTAGTCAGCCAGCCATTGAAGTGATTGCTATGACTCACACAGAAAAAATACTCTGACTTATAACATATTTTTAAAGTGTATATCAAATAGTAATAGTCTCAGGAACAAGTTTGACTATTTTCCTGTGTGGTAGTACTTTGAAACACGTTTCCTGTTGCAACATGAGAGTAAATTTAGTGGTGCTTCTTACGCTAAGATGCTTCATTACTGTCTTGAGCAGGCAGAAAAAAGAGTCTCTATAGCCAACTTTCAGTTGGAATCCAACCCTTTTGTTGGTTAGTTGCTTCTCCTTGGCTGGTTATTCAATCTCCCCAAACCTCCTCTTCCTTACGGGAGTAGTTTTATTACCAGGTTTAAATGAAGGCACACATACAAAATGTGATGTATTAAGAGCACAGTTAGGGTAATAATGAGGGCAGCATTTATCATGTGTGCAAGACTCTGTCAAACATTTTATGCTTATGAATTCTCTTCTCTTTACAACTCTATCAGGAGCTCCATTTCTCGTTTTGCAGTTGAAACATCTGAGAGATTAAGTAAATCACACTCATGTGGACAGATAGTATTTGATCCAGAATTATTCTTCTACAAGCCAAGCTCATTACTACTGGCCTGATAAATTGCTTCTCATTTTGTCTATTAACTATTAACTGCTCAGATTATGACTAATGATAACTGAGTTTTAACATAAGTTCCAAACTGAACTTAGAACTAGAAGTAGAAATTTTGAAATAGATCCAAAGATTCAAGGACATAGGTGTTTTATAGAAGAGTTTATAAGATAGCTAACAGTGGAGTCAAGTAAGAGGAAACAAAATAACAAAAGTTATTTCTTTTTTTTAATTTATTTTTTGTTTAAGAAAGGATAAATTAACAAAACCAAAGGATAGGAGGGGTACAACTCCACACAACTCCCACCATCCAATCTCCATATACCATCCCCTCCCCTGATAGCTTTCCCATTCTCTATCCCTCTGGGAGCATGGTCCCAGGGTCGTTGTGGGTTGCAGAAGGTGGAAGGTCTGGCTTCTGTAATTGTTTCCCCGCTAAACATGGGCGTTGACTGGTTGGTCCATACTCCCAGTCTGCCTCTCTCTTTCCCTAGTAGGGTGGGTCTCTGGGGAAGCAGATCTCCAGGACACATTGGTGGGGTCTTCAGTACAGGGAAGCTTGGCTGGCATCCTGATGGCATCTGGAACCTGGTAGCTAAAAAAAAAGTTAACATATGAAGCCAAACAAATTGTTGAGCAATCATGGACACAAAGGTTGGAATAGTGGAGAAGTGTTGGGGGGGGGGGTACTCACTGCAAACTCTAGTGTACTTCTGCTTTCAGGTATATATTTTGCAGTAGTTTATGGATACATGTGAACGTATGCTCTCTCTCACAGAACCTGGTGTATATCTAGGTTTTGGGACTTTGTTAGAAAGTGAATCACCTGGGATGGAATTAGAGAATACTATGAAAGGAAAGGTCTCACCTGAGTAATGAAGCTGAAGGGGTGTCATTCCACACCTGAAGTCTCTGGACACAGTCTGAGCTGACACATGTTGAGGTGGCAATTGTTGCATTGATTAGGTTGCAATCGGCTGATGCAATATTATTTGATATGGATTGGGAGAAGCATGCCGGAAAGTGGGCCCTATCCTAAGGTTCCAGGACTGGGGGAAATATAGGCTCTATAGTGGAGATGTGAGGTTCCTGCTGTCTTAGGGTTCAAAAAGACAATGGATCGTTATTGTTATCATCACACTGGTAATTGGGTTAACTTTGAAAAGTCCTTTTGTTAGGGTTTGCTGTATAGTACCTAGTATATTGTATATAGCTGTGCCATTGGTTGCTTCTGATCTACTTGGTCTAGGCTTTTGAGAGAGTCCTCATATCAAATACACAGCCTATATATTAAAAAGACTCAGTCTGTTTTAAAAACTTTGAGACATACAATCAATTGTTCCCCTCATATTAATTAACTAGTGATTTATATGACTACACTTTACTAGGAGTGTACATAAACACCATTCCCACCACCAAAAGACTATCCATCCCACCCACCCACCCCCACCCCCCACCAGCCCAGGAAGCTGCATGTCTACCCCTCACCACAGAGTTTTTACTTTGGTGCCCTACTTTCAATTTAGTCAGATCCTGCTTTCAGTTTCCCTTTCAGTTCTTCTCTCTCAACTTCTGTTGATGAGTGGGATCATCCCATACTCATCTTTATCTTCCTGACTTAGCTCACTTAACATGATTCCTTCTAGCTCTGTCCAAGATGGGTCAGAGAAGGTGGCTTCATTGTTCTTGATAGCTGTATAGCAAAAGTTATTTCAAGGGGGTTGAATTGCTATGTGGGAAACTTAGAAATATACAAACTATGTACAAACTATTGTATTTTACTGTTGACTGTAAACCATTAATCCCCCCTATAAAGAAAAAAGTTATTTCAGAAACATTATGTTAAACTTTCTAAGTCTTGATTTCATCATCTGTAATATGGTCTTACCTATATTTCAAACTTTAGTAAGGGCTAAAACTAAAGCCATTTAGTGAGCAGCCTGAGGATCATTATCACCACTGTTGTCAATATTATCAATAATGCTTTTTTTTATTTTAAAGAAAATCATGGCCTAAAGTTTGTAGCTACTCACTGAATTTGGCTTTGCCTAATTATGTTGTTTGTATACAGATCTTATCATCCTATTTAATAAGTTTACACTTTTCTGGTGAATGTGGTGCTTTGTTTCAGTTGCTGTCTTGGTCCAACATTGTTTCTGTATGCTTATTATGTTTGATGTTCTGTGCATAAATAGATCTGTGTTTGAACCTGGGTAACAAATGGAAGAGCAAGTGCTCTGTGGCCCCTCATTTCCATGGGTAGAAATTCAAGTCCCTTATATGGCTGGAGCCTCAATTCAGCTAGTGACAGCACTCTGGAATTCGTGGGGAACATAATCTAGTTGACTGTAAGCTGACAAGGGGACACTCATCCCCAAATCTCCCCCATGGATCTGTTAGTATGGAAACTGAATTCCAATATGACATTTACCATGGTCGTTCCAAGCAAGTTACAATAATAGTTGGGAAGGCTATTGCCTCAAATTACAGCTGGTTTATAGCTTTTATTTTGTCACTTTCCATTGTTGTAAAATTATAGGCACAGAACTGAAATCAAATTGAAGGACTAGGAAAACTACCTTTCTTCTGCTACAGTATATCAATAGTTTTTATTTTTTATTTTTTTCTTTTATTTAAGAAAGGATTAATTAACAAAACCATAGGGTAGGAGGGGTACAACTCCACACAATTCCCACCACCCAATCTCCATTTCCCACCCCCTCCCCTGATAGCTTTCCCATTCTCTATCCCTCTGGGAGCATGGACCCAGGGTCATTGTGGGTTGCAGAAGGTGGAAGGTCTGGCTTCTGTAATTGCTTCCCCGCTGAACATGGACGTTGACTGGTTGGTCCATACTCCCAGTCTGCCTCTCTCTTTCCCTAGTAGGGTGGGTCTCTAGGGAAGCGGAGCTCCAGGACATATTGGTGAGGTCTTCAGTCCAGGGAAGCCTGGCTGGCATCCTGATGACATCTGGAACCTGGTGACTGAAAAAAGAGAGTTAACACGCAAAGCCAAACAAATTGTTGAGCAATCATGGACCCAAAGCTTGGAATAGTGGAGAGGAAGTGTTAGGGGGGTACTCACTGCATACTCTAGTGTACTTCTGCTTTCAGGTATATATTTTGCAGTAGTTTATGGGTATGTGTGAACATATGCTCTCTCTCACAGAACCTGGTGTATATCTAGGTTTTGGGACTTTGTTAGAAAGTGAACCACTTGGGATGGAATTAGAGTATACTATGAAAGGAAAGGACTCACCCAAGTAATGAAGCTGAAGGGTTGTCATTGCACACGTGAAGTCTCTGGACACAGTCTGAAGTGAAGCATCTGCAAATATCAATAGTTTTATAGCTGATAGATCTCTTCCCAGTTTTGACTTACTATCATGGAGTGATTTTCTTTTCTTTGGCCGAGTATATCTCTCAGTGTCCCCACCTCTGGGATGCTGGGTGCTTTTTAGCTTTTGTGGATGGAATGTATTAATTAATTAATTTACTTATTTATGAGAGAGAAAGAGGGGGAGAAAGAGAGAGAGCACCAGAGCATTACTCTGGCACATGTAATTCTAGAAATTTAGCCTATAACCTCATGCTTGAGAGACCAATGTCCTAATTAATCACTGTGCAATTTTTGTGTTTGTTTGTTTAGATGGTATGTTTTAATGCATATTTTTTCCTATGCGTTGTGACTTTGCTGTTGATATGATTGGAAAACTACAGGGTCTCTCTATTTGGCCATTTTGATCCTATTCCTCTGTTTTGATTGTCATTCTTATTGTCAAAAAATAAATCAGATAATATAGAAAGACATAAAGAGTAAACAGTCACATTCTTCAGTGTTGAAATGTTCAAACATTGCAGTATATGTCCTAACTGTACTGCGAAAAAGTGATCTTAAGTGACATATAGGCTGCTTTATCAAAATATTCCAAACATCTTACACTGCCAAAACATATAGATCTACTTTATCTTTAAAAAAAAAAAATCCTCCTAGGCTGAAGATATAGTTCACCATATAGGGGATGTTCCTATACTGTGTGTGAGGTCTCGGCTCAAGCTCCAGCACCATACAGGAGAATCTATTACACTGAAGGAAGCTTCTGTATTGCTGGGTCTTTCCTCACTCCCCTGCACCACCAAGAACTGCAGGCTCAAACTGACAGAGAAGCAGAGGTTACACAGGTTCCTTTATTAAATATGTACAGATATGAGCCGTAGGTCAGATCGGTTAGGTCTACAGTTAATAATATTTATATACTTTCCTCATATTTGGGAGTTGCTCTCTGCCGTAATCCAGCTTTCTAGTCCTAGTCTCAATTTTGACACTATCTTCCCAGACAATACTTTTATTCCATCTGCATGTTAGTTATTTGGCTCAGGCAAAAATTATTAAAGTCATGGGTTTCTTGGAATATACCTAAAATGTACTTTCTAGCTTCTTCCCACACGAAGATCATTAGTTCCATCTGCTCTATTCTTTTTTAAAAAAGATTTTATTTATTTATGAGAAAGATAGGAGACAGAGAGAGAGAGAGAGAGAGAGAGAGAGAGAGGGAGAAAGAGAGATGGAGAGAGACTCTGTAGACCACCAGTCAGGCTGATCTCAGACTTGGTATCTTCACACTTTTTTTTTTTCTTAACAAGTGATTTTTCTAAGATCCCTTCCTAGGCTTAGAATTTAGGTTTTTTAAACAACATCAAAAATAAAAGAACCATACAAACAATCAATGAAGCCAAATGTTGGTTCTTTGAAAGATTAAACAAAATTGACAAACCCCTTGCCAGACTCACCAAACAAAAAAGAGAAAAGACTCAAATTAATAGAATTATAAACGATGGAGGAGATATCACAACTGACACCACAGAAATCCAGAGAATCCTGCGAAACTTCTATAAAGAACTATACAACACCAAGCTAGAGAATCTGGAATAAATGGAACAATTCCTACAAGCATATGCCCTTCCAAAACTGAACCAAAAAGAATTACAAAATCTAAATGCACCAATCACAGACAAAGAAATTGAAACCGTTATTAAGAACCTCCCCCAAAACAAAAGTCCTGGACCAGATGGCTTCACAAATGAATTCTACAAAACTTTTAGGAAAAAGTTAGTACCCATACTTCTTAAGCTTTTCCAAAAGATTGAAGAAACAGGAATACTCCCTTCCACCTTCTATGAAGCCAACATCACCCTGATACCAAAAGCTGATAGGGACAGAACAAAAAAGGAAAACTACAGACCAATATCTCTGATGAACATAGATGCCAAAATATTAAACAAGATCTTGGCCAACCGGATACAGCAACATATCAAAAAGATTGTTCATCACGACCAACTGGGATTCATCCCAGGAATGCAAGGCTGGTTCAACATCCATAAGTCAATCAATGTCATTCACCACATCAATAAAAGCAAAGCCAAAAACCACGAAAGCCTTTGACAAAATCCAACACCCATACATGCTCAAAACTCTACAAAAAAATGGGAATAGATGGGAAATTACTCAAGATAGTGGAGTCCATATATAGCAAACCTACAGCCAACATCATACTCAATGGACAGAAGCTGAAAGCATTCCCCCTCAGATCGGGGACTAGACAGGGCTGTCCACTGTCACCGTTACTCTTCAACATAGTATTGGAAGTTCTTGCCATAGCAATCAGGCAAGAGAAAGGAATCAAAGGAATACAGATTGGAAGGGAAGAAGTCAAGCTCTCACTATTTGCAGATGATATGAAAAAACCTAAAGAATCCAGCAGAAAACTACTGGAAGTTATTAGGCAATATAGCAAGGTATCAGGCTACAAAATCAATGTACAAAAATCAGTGGCATTTCTTTACGCAAACACTAAATCTGAAGAAGAAGACATCCAGAAATCACTCCCATTTACTGTTTCAGCAAAATCAATCAAATACCTAGGAATAAAGTTGACCAAAGAAGTGAAAGACTTATATACTGAAAACTATGAGTCGCTACTCAAGGAAATAGAAACTGATATCAAGAAATGGAAAGATATCCCATGCTCATGGATTGAAAGAATAAATATCATCAAAATGAATATTCTCCCCAGAGCCATATACAAATTTAATGCGATACCCATCAAAGTTCCACCAAGCTTCTTTAAGAGAATAGAACAAACACTACAATCATTTATCTGGAACATGAAAACACCTAGAATTGCCAAAACCACCTTAAGGACAAGAAACAGAAATGGAGGCATCACACTCCCAGATCTCAAACTATATTATAAAGCCATCATCATCATAAAAACAGCATGGTACTGGAACAAAATAGGCACACAGACCAGTGGAACAGAATTGAAATCCCAGAAATAAATCCCCACACCTATGGGCATCTAATCTTTGATAAGGGGGCCCAAAGGATTAAATGGAAAAAGGAGGCTCTCTTCAATAAATGGTGCTGGGAAAACTGGGTTGAAACATGCAGAAGAATGAAATTGAACCACTTTATCTCACCAGAAACAAAAATCAACTCCAAATGGATCAAAGACCTAGATGTCAGACCAGAAACAATCAAATACTTAGAGGAAAACATTGGTAAAACAGTTTCCCACCTACACCTCAAGGACAACTTTGATGAATCAAACCCAATTGCAAGGAAGACTAAAGCAGAAACAAACCAATGGGACTACATCAAATTGAAAAGCTTCTGCACATCCAAAGAAACTATTAAACAAACAAAGAGACCCCTCACAGAATGGGAGAAGATCTTCACATGCCATACATGAGACAAGAAACTAATCACCAAAATATATAAAGAGCTCAGCAAACTTAGTACCAAAAAAGCAAATGACCCCATCCAAAAATGGGCAGAGGATATGAACCAAACATTCACCTCAGAGGAGATCCAAAAGGCTAACAAACATATGAAAAACTGCTCTAGGTCACTGATTGTCAGAGAAATGCAAATGAAGACAACACTAAGATACCACCTCACTCCTCTAAGAATGGCATACATCAAAAAGGACAGCAGCAACAAATGCTGGAGAGGCTGTGGGGACAGAGGAACCCTTTTGTATTGCTGGTGGGAATGTAAATTGGTCCAGCCTCTGTGGAGAGCAGTCTGGAAAACTCTCACAAGGCTAGACATGGACCTTCCATATGATCCAGTAATTCCTCTCCTGGGGTTATACCCCAAGGACTCCATAATGCCCAACCAAAAAGAGGTGTGTACTCCATGTTCATAGCAGCACAATTCATAATAGCTAAAACCTGGAAGCAACCCAGGTGCCCAACAACAGATGCGTGGCTGAGAAAGCTGTGGTATATATACACAATGGAATACTATGCAGCTATCAAGAACAATGAACCCATCTTCTCTGACCCATCTTGGACAGAGCTAGAAGGAATTATGTTAAGTGAGCTAAGTCAGAAAGATAAAGATGAGTATGGGATGATCCCACTCATCAACAGAAGTTGAGTAAGAAGATCTGAAAGGGAAACTAAAAGCAGGACCTGACCAAATTGTAAGTAGGGCACCAAAGTAAAAACCCTGTGGTGAGGGGTAGACATGCAGCTTCCTGGGCCAGTGGGGGGTGGGAGTGGGTGGGAGGGATGGGTCACAGTCCTTTGGTGGTGGGAATGGTGTTTATGTACACTCCTAGTAAAGTGTAGCCATATAAATCACTAGTTAATTAATACGAGAGGGGGGAAATTAATTGTATGTCTCGAAGTTTTTCAAAACACAAACTGAATCTTTTCATTATATAGGCTGTGTAATTGATATGCAGACTCTCTCAAAAGCCTAGACCAAGTAGATCAGAAGCAACCAATAGCACAGCTATACAAGATACTGGGTACTGTACAGCAAACCCTAACAAAAGGACTTTTCAAAGTTAACCCAATTACCAAATAATGTGATGATAACATTAACTATCGATTGTCTTTTTGAACCCTAAGACAGCAGGAACCTCACATCTCCACTAGAGAGCCTCTACTTCCCCCAGTCCTGGAACCATTGGACAGGGCCCACTTTCCCGTATGCCTCTCCCAATCCACATCAAATAATATTGCATCAGCCGATGGCAACCTAACCAACACAACCAACGATTGCCACCTCAACATGCTTCACCTCAGACTGTGTCCAGAGACTTCACATGTGGAATGACAACCCTTCAACTTCATTACTTGTGTGAGACCTTTCCTTTCATAGTATACTCTAATTCCATCTCAGGTGGTTCACTTTCTAACAAAGTCCCAAAACCTAGATATACACCAGTTTCTGTGAGAGAGAGCATATGTTCACACATATCCATAAACTACTGCAAAATATATACCTGAAAGCAGAAGTACACTAGAGTATGCAGTGAGTACCCCCCTAACACTTCCTCTCCACTATTCCAAGCTTTGGGTCCATGATTGCTCAACAATTTGTTTGGCTTCATATCTTAACTCTCTTTTCAGTCACCAGGTTCCAGATGTCATAGGATGCCAGCCAGGCTTCCCTGGACTGAAGACCCCACCAATGTGTCCTGGAGCTCCGCTTCCCCCAGAGACCCACCCTACTAGGGAAAGAGAGAGACAGACTGGGAGTATGGATTAACCAGTCAACGTCCATGTTCAGCGGGGAAGCCATTACAGAAGCCAGACCTTCTACCTTCTGCAACCCACAATGACCCTGGGTCCATGCTCCCAGAGGGATAGAGAATGGGAAAGCTATCAGGGGAGGGGGTGGGAAATGGAGATTGGGTGGTGGGAATTGTGTGGAGTTGTACCCCTCCTACCCTATGGTTTTGTTAATTAATCCTTTCTTAAATAAAAAATAAAAAAATAAAAAATGAATAAATTAAAAAAAAGAATTTAGGTTTTTTTTTTTCATGTGGGGGCTTATAGGCAGGAAATCACAGTAGCATTGAAGTTTCCTTCAATGCAGTGGGGGCTGGATTCAAACCTGGGTCATATACAGGGCAAAGAACACATTATCCAAGTGACCTATTTTGCCAACCCTTCAGGACACTCTTTTTTAACCCAACTCAAATTCTGCTTTGTGTTTGTTGCTCATACAACATTATTTTTAATAGTAATAGATTGCAAACAACATAAATGTACTATAATGAATTGTGTTCATGCAATGAAATAGCATATGAAAAATATCTGTGAGTGTACCAACAGTTTTCATACTCAATATCTAGTGATGGATATCACTTGCTGCAGACATTTGTGGTTTTTTTTTTTATAAAAAGGAAACACTGGCAAAACCGTAGGATAAGAGGGGTACAACTCCACACAATTCCCACTACCACAACTCTGTACCCTATCCCCTTCCTTGATAGCTTTTCTATTCTTTAACCCTCTGGGAGTATGGACCCAAGGTCATTGTGGGATACAGAAGGTGGAAGGTCTGCCTTCTGCGATTGCTTCCCTAGGACATTCTTTAGAGGCATTCCTGCTGGAACCATTGGTGACTAGTTTCTGGCCCTCCCTCACAACCACTAGGCGTCAGACTTTCCCCTCTCTCCTCCAACTGTGCTACTCACCCACTAATTAACTCATTTACTCAGAGTCATTAGCTTCTGTCTAAGGAGACTTCTTTGTCATCATAGGAACATGGTCATTATGATGCAGAATCCTAGCAGATTTTAACAGATTTTAAATCTGAATATGTCAGAGTTACTAGCTTTTTTATATTATCTTTATTTATTTATTTGTTTGTTGGATAGAGACAGGCAAAAACCAAGAGGAAAGGGAGGTGATAGATAGATAGAGAGAGAGAGAGAGAGAGAGAGAGAGAGAGAGATTTGCAGCCCTGCTTCACTGCTTGCAAAGCTTTCCCACTGCAGGTGGGGACTGGAGTCTTGAACCTGGGTCCTTGTGCACTGTAACATGTGCACTCAAGCCTGGGAGCGCCCGGGTGGCAGTAGGCGGCCGGGCCCGGAGGAGTGGAGGCCCCGCGAGGGGCCGGGAAGCGGGGCTGGAGCCGAACGCGCGGTGGAGCTGAGGGGTCCTTCATGATGAAAGTCCAGGGGCCACAGCGCTCTCTTCTGTGTAGTTGGTAGCTGGTGGTGACAAGATGGCTGACAGTGTCAAGACCTTTCTCCAGGACCTGGCCCGGGGAATCAAAGACTCCATCTGGGGAATTTGTACAATCTCCAAATTAGATGCTTGAATTCAGCAGAAAAGACAAGAGCAGCACCGAAGACGGGCAAGCAGTGTCCTGGCACAGAGGAGAGCTCAGAGCATCGAGAGGAAGCAGGAGAGTGAGCCCCGGATTGTCAATAGAATTTTCCAGTGCTGTGCTTGGAATGACAGAGTGTTCTGGTTCAGTCTCCTCTTGTTTTATCGAGTGTTCATTCCTGTTCTTCAGTCAGTGACAGCCCAGATTATTGGTGACCCATCACTGCATGGAGATGTCTGGTCGTGGCTGGAATTCTTCCTCATATCCATTTTCAGTGCTCTCTGGGTGCTCCCGCTCTTTGTGCTTAGCAAAGTTGTGAATGCTATATGGTTTCAAGACATAGCTGATCTTGCATTTGAGGTATCAGGGAGGAAGCCTCACCCATTCCCTAGTGTCAGCAAAATCATTGCTGTGCTCTTCAACCTCTTGCTCCAGGCGCTTTTCCTCATTCAGGGGATGTTTGTTAGTCTCTTTCCCATCTATCTCATTGGTCAACTGGTTAGTCTCCTGCATATGTCCCTTCTCTACTCACTGTATTGCTTTGAATATCGTTGGTTCAATAAAGGAATTGAAATGCACCAGCGGTTGTCAAACATAGAAAGGAATTGGCCTTACTATTTTGGATTTGGTTTGCCCCTGGCTTTCCTCACTGCAATGCAGTCCTCATACATTATCAGTGGCTGCCTCTTCTCTATCCTCTTTCCTTTATTCATTATCAGCGCTAATGAAGCAAAGACCCCTGGTAAAGCCTACCTTTTCCAGTTGCGCCTCTTCTCCTTGGTGGTTTTCTTAAGCAACAGACTCTTCCACAAGACGGTCTACCTGCAGTCTGCCCTGAGTAGCTCGGTCTCTGCAGATAAGTTCCCTTACCACATCCATCTCCTGCCAAACTGAAGGCCACTGCAGGCCATTGAGTTGCCTGGCATCTGGAGGGGCGGGTGGGAGTGGAAGAGACCAAGGCAGCTCTTTCCTGTGTTCACCTTCCCACCGGGGAAGGTACGACCCGCTCTGCCAAGGGCCCACTGCCTATTCCCAATCTCTGAGAAATTGGAATTCTTGTCTCTGGTACAAGGAAGGCTGCAGCCTCTTCCTGAAACCAGCATGTGGATTTTTAACACCAGTTAGGACCTTGGGTTTCTGCAGCTCTTTTCTAACATTTTCCAGCCAGCCCCTGTGCCTGGACCGACGTGAGGAAGTTGTTTTCCCTGTGCCATCTCTCCCTACACCCCATCCCCCACCACCTACCACCCACTACCCTGGGACCCTGGGACAAATGGATTTTATAATTCTAGCTGTTGTATTTTGTGACTTGTTGTTTTTGTTGCTGTTTTCCTGTGAAGCACATATATCAGATGTTTGGGGGGTGAAGGAGTCTCTCAGCCACTCCTGCCACTCCCTTATAGCCATCACTGTCTTGTTTCTTGTAACTCAGGTTAGATTTTGGTCTCTGTTTGGTCCACTGCAAAAAAACAAGTCTGAAAACATGGGACAGGAGGAAAGATCTCACAGCCAGGTCTGCTGGGATTTGAAGAGTGATTTCTTCTCTTCCTCTAGTGGGGAAGAATGCTTTTCTCTCTGGTACTTTTCTCAGTTTCCCAGCTACAGGGAGGTACCAGTTTTGGACATGTGCCACTGTAACACAGAATGCTCAAGAGAAGCTGAATTTGTAATCTCTAAAGGTCTAAATTCACTGTTGGCTACTGCTGTTCTGTCTGGTATTTCAAAGGAATATGGGGTATTGCAAATAGGAACTGAAAGGATAAACTTATTAAACCTGTGATTGGTGTGTTTCCTGTCATTTTAACAGACTGCATATGGGGGGAGGGGCAGGTATCAAAACACTTGTACAATTTTCAAATGTCACAATTAAAACGTGAGCTGGTTTCCAAAAAAAAAAAAAAAAAATGTGCACTCAACCAGGTGTGCCACTACCCAACCCTGAGTTACTAGATTTTTAACTGGGCTTTTCATTGCAAAGCAGTGCTTTCTCACTTCCTTCCCTCCCTCCTGACAACATTCTGAGAAAGGGAGTCAGATAACTCCCTCATCTAGACATGGGAGACAGAGACAGAAAAATGGGAGACAATTTCTCAAATTACAATGCTGCTTTTTATGGGTCCTGGGAGCTGCCTTATCATGGTGTCATGACCATGTTATTCACCCGAGACAGTTAATGCTAAGTATGGTGACTCACGGAGAAGCTCCTTAGCATTAGGAGACTGATGAATGGGGACAGAAAGCTTCAATTTGTGGTCTAGTTTCCATGAAACACAGTTTCCTGCTGATAATACTGACAAAGAACAAAAACCTTATCCTGAAGACAGCCTCTCACCTCCCTTGCCTAGAGAAAGAGCTATCATTCCTTGACAGGGACTGATTCACCTGGGAAGATGAATCAATTGTGATTTCCTATAGCACATGTCAAGCTTTTGCAGAAATGCTCAGACTAGAACAACAGGCCAGCGCTTGTCACTGAGATTCATTAGGTCCATTTTGCTCTGTCCAGAAAATCACCATAACAAGAGCGTGTCTTGTCAAATGACTGGGCAGTTTCCAGTGGGTTATTTTGGACTTTGCTTCCAGGATTTAATACTAATACTAATGCTACTATAATAATTAGTCATAAAATAATGCACCATGGATTATTTCCCATCTCTATCAATACACACATTCCCTCTCTCTCTTGGTGTGAGTGTATGTGTGTGTGTGTGTGTGTGTGTGTATTTGTATTAGTTTTTGCTTTTGTTTTCATTTAGAGCACTGCTCAACTCTGCCTTATAGTGGTGCAGGGGACTGAACCTGGAACTTTGGAGCCTCAGGCATGAGAGTCTCTTTGCATAACCATTATGCTATCTACCCCCACACCACACCTTCTTTAAATATATCAGAAATGCCTTTTGTCTGGTTTTTGCACATTACTTTTTAATTAGTGATTTACAAAATTGTGAGATAATAGTAGTATAATTTCACACCACTTTCACCACCAAAGATTTGTGTCTCCATTCCAAGTCTAGTAGTAACCACCATAATTTCCCAAGGTCATAGGTTGACTATATATCTTGTCTTTTTAAATTCATGTGTTTCAATTCTCTATATTCCACATATGAATGAAATTATCCTATAGTTGTCCTTCACTTCCTTAACTACTTCACTAAATATAACCACCACCATTTCCATTAATTTTGTGCTAAAGGACACAGTATAGTCTTTTTTTTAGCTGTTGAGTAGTGCTCCATTGAGTATATGTCCCATGAATAATAATAATAATGATAATTGTCATTATCATTATTATTATTACACTTCTTCTCCTTCAGCTCCTTCTTTTCTTCTCCTTCATCCCTTCTTCTGTTGTACACATAAGACTCAAATTAGTTGTTTTTATTCCATTTTAAAAAGTTCCCTCCCATTCTAAGTATTCCTCATAGTCTCACCCCCCCCAATATTCTAAGTTTTTACTCAAGCACATTAAAAGTCATGCATCAGAGAACACATGGGCCATTTAAGTAAAGATGGATGACTCCCAAGTGGAAGCTAATACCCATTTTAATTTACTTCTAAGTCCCTACCTTCACAGCTTTTCTTTCTTTCTTTCTTTCTTTCTTTCTTTCTTTCTTTCTTTCTTTCTTTCTTGCTCTGTTTTTAAAAATATTTATTTATTTATTCCCTTTTGTTGCCCTTGTTGTTGTATTGTTATAGTTATTATTGATGTCATCATTGTTAGATAGGACAGAGAGAAATGGAGAGAGGAGGGGAAGACAGAGAGGGGGAGATAAAACACACCTGCAGCCCTGCTTCACCGCCTGTTAAGTGACTCCCCTGCAGGTGGGGAGCTGGGGGCTCGAACCAGGACTGTTGTATGCTTTACATTGGGTTGTTCTAGCTCTCCCCCTGCCAAGAAAATTGGATCAGTCCTGCTAGTTTCGCTTGGCCCCGCCCCAAGGAACCCCGAGAGGGTTCCAGAGTTCCAGAGTTAGAGAGTGCTTGGCGCCGTCTCGAGGGAAAGAGGCAACAGAGTTCTGTTTGGTGATTAGTTTGGGTTAGTTTATGAATCGTTGTTCTTGAATAAAGAAATACAGCTTCCCTGCACAGCCGTTGTCTCCGTGTCTCTGTTACCGTCCCGTGAAGCTAGCCCAGCCAGCTGGAGCCTCCGAATTTTAACAACAAATGGCAACCACGTGGACCTGACCTGCGCATCTCTCATAAGTGAAGACAATTTGGCTACCTATGTACTATGGCCTTCTCTTCTGCTTGTGAAGAGATCTCCAAAGGCCTCTGCTCTTTCTTCACGAGACTGTTTTGCTGTTTCTGGAACATTTATCTCTTGACCACTCTGTGGTTTCCACGCGCTTGGGCGCACTCAAAACAGCCAGATGAGTCGGGAAGAGCCAGCGGGCAAGAGGCGAGGCGCGGAGCTGCCTTTTCCACCTAGTGGAACAGCCAGCCAGCCGGCTGCGCCCAGACAACCCCGCGCACTGCGCCCGCAGCCCCGCAGCCCGCAGGAGGCCGACGCCACCACATATGAGCCCGATGCCAACACGCTGGAGCCCGATGCCAACAAGCAGGAGCCCAATGCCACCACGCAGGAGCCCGATGCCAACACGCAAGAGCCCGAGGCCGGCCCACAAGAGCCGGCTCTCCATCACGTGGTACAGGGCACTGGAAGTGTGATCCCTCCATGCTGCTTGGCCACTGCGAGCAGGGCAGCAGACATGACAGGGCCATGGGGCAGGGCTGCGGCGGCCTATCATGGCCGCCACCCCTGGGCACCTCGACCCACGCCTTCTACAAGGCTGTCCCGCCCGCCCTCATGCTATGAATTCTGGAACGATCCTGGACCTCCCAGACCCCCGGGCTCCCTGCCAAAACTGGGCACACGAGATCTCCAGCTGCCGGTCCGGTCTGAAGGCAGACAAGCTGGAGCACACAGAGATTTGTACAGAGATCGCAACCTGCAATTCCTAGAAGTAAAGCTGCCCAAGAGACCACCACTGGACAATGCACCCCCCCAACAACTAAGACAGTACACAACTAAATTCGTGTTTGAAATGACATGTCTTCGTAACAAAGGTTTCTCTCCTTATGCATTATGCCTGCTTGGCCCCGCCCCAAGGAACCCCGAGAGGGTTCCAGAGTTCCAGAGTTAGAGAGTGCTTGGCGCTGTCGCGGGGGAAAGAGGCAACAGAGTTCTGTTTGGTGATTAGTTTGGGTTAGTTTATGAATTGTTGTTTCTGAATAAAGAAATACAGCTTCCCTGCCCAGCCGTATGTCTCTGGTCATCTCTGTTACCTGCCCGTGAAGCTAGCCCAGCCAGCTAGAGCCACCGAATTTTAACAACGGACTATACTATTTCTCTCTTTTTTTTTTCTGAGTCTGACATCTGATATGCAGGTGGGTCCAAGTTATTATCTGGGGAGATGATGCCATGGCTGAAAAAAGGACCAGAAAGCTGGATGAGGGAGGAGAGTAGCTCCCAAATATGTGATGGGTCCTGATATTGGGGCAGCTTGGAATGTTCCTACTCATGACCACAGAACGTGAGCTCAGATCTACAGGGATGCAGAGGTGACATAGGCTCCTAAGCTGAATATGGGCCCCATATCAGACTCAGTCTATGGGGTTTACACCCAGCTTCCAATTTTTATAGTGGGTTCTGAGGACACTTAGGAGATTAACTTTAGTCATTGTCTCCAAATGTTCATATCCAAACTCACTGCATTTTATGGGCGTAGTATTCAGGAAAAAAGAGATAAAGAGAGATACCATAGAGGATGTAGACATCTTGGCATCTGCCCCCTCTTCCAGGCTACCTGCAGAGTGACGGTGCAGGAGTTGCTAGTGTCCTTCCTTTCAGAGCCTTTCTCTAACAAGCCCACTTGAACCTAAATGAATATGCTCACTGCCTTGTGATAGAGTCCTCCCAGTACACACACACACACACACACACACACACACACACACACATACACACACACATACATTTTTTGCCTCCAGGGTTATTGCAAGAGCTCAGTGCCTGCACTATGAATCCACTGCTCCTGGAGGCTATTTTTTCCCTTTTGTTGCCTTTGTTGTTTATCATTGGTGTTGGATAGGACAGAGAGAAATA
Organism: Erinaceus europaeus; assembly: GCF_950295315.1. Classification (NCBI taxonomy): domain Eukaryota; kingdom Metazoa; phylum Chordata; class Mammalia; order Eulipotyphla; family Erinaceidae; genus Erinaceus; species Erinaceus europaeus. The sequence continues at coordinate 55,082,166 of NC_080177.1, read as the reverse complement.
GAGAAAGGAAGGGAAGACAGAGAAGGAGAGAGAAAGGCATCTGCAAACCTGCTTCACTACGTGTGAAGTGACTCCCCTGCAGGTGGGGAGCTGGGGGCTCAAACCAGGATCCTTGAGCCAGTCCTTGCACTTAGTGCCATGTGTGCGCTACCACCCAGGCCCACCAACTCACATATTTTTAACATTTTTAAGAATGTGTTAATTTATTAACATGAGACAGGGAGAGATCGCTGGAGAGAGAGAGAGAGAGAGAGAGAGAGAGAGAGAGAGAGAACCAGAGCATTAATGCCAAAGATAGAATTCAGGACTCGGTCAAAATGTTTAGTAGATAGGAACCAAAGTAGGTCTAAAGCATATGAAAATAGGGACCACACATTCAGAAGAAGCTAGGATGTCTATTACAGGTATGTTTCTAGGAACCCGGGACTTTAGTAATCTTTGCTTGAAATTAATAGTTAACATGAAAGTGGATGAGAAGTATTATCTGGGGATATGGTGTCAGAGTGGAGAATAGAACTTGAGATATGGGTTAGGGCAGAGAGTGGTTCCCAAACTTGAAAAATTATATATAAATACAATTAACTATGAGCCACATCAACCTGACCCAGAGTCTATGTATATTAATAGCACAGGGGCCTGTATAACCTCTGAGTCCCTGCCAGTCTGAGCTCACAGTCCATGGTCACAGCTGGGAACCTTCTAGGTTACACTCATTACAGGACCAGTCTTCCTTGAGTGGCAAAGTAGGATAACACAGCCTCACTTCAGAGAGTGGGACAATTCTTAGCATTGCTAGTTTGTACTAAGGGTAAGGTCCTGGAGAGACTGACAGAAAGGCTAATGAGGACATTTCCAATGGGTATGACCAGTGGTACTTTGCACTTCACTTCAAAGTTTAAAAGCATGACTGTCTCAGAGCCAGGTGGTGTTTTACCTGGTAGAGTACACATGTTGCAGTGTACAAGAATGCAGGTTCAAACTTCCGGTCTCCACCTTCGGGGAGGAAACTTCACAAGCAGTGACAGTGTTGCAGATGGTTTTTGTTCTCTCTGTATCTCTCTAAGTCTTTATCTCTCACTCTATAAAAAGAAAAAAGAAAAAACATGACCATTGAGAATGGTGAAGTCACACAGGTACATAGTCCCAATGAAAGCTCCTGTGGCAAATAAGCAAAAACAAAAATAAAAACAAAAAAAACACTACTGTCTCCAAGCAGAGAAATAAAGACAATAACAACAAAGGCACTAACAAGGACAATAAGACAAACTATCAGCATTTTTATAGTTCATGCTTCATTGTCTCAAACCTTCATTTTCAATTTGCATCACCAGACTTCAAATAGTCCCACCAGAGAATCTTCTCCTGTGCCCTAAGAAATGCCTAGAGTGACTCTGAGCCCCATTCCTCTCCCTTTTCCACAGCCCCTACAAAGGGATGTGACTGCATTGATTCTCTCACCCAATGCTATGCCAGGGCAGTGCCTCACACCCCCCCCCCAGACTTGCACCCAGAATGCTGGCTCCCTCAGGCCACTTCAGCTCTCATCACATGAGTCATCTGAAAAACTAAATTGGGCAGCCCAGTCCTGAAACAGCCATTCCATGGCTGTAGAGCTATGTTCTAACTAAGCAAGCACTCAGAGACCACACAAGCTTCAGTCAAAAGGCAAGACATGGGACCACCAAAACAGTTCACCTGGACAGTGTGCTGTTCTGTCATGTGTGTGACCCAGACTCAGTCCAGTTCCACCACATTGAAGAAAGTCTTAGTGCTGTGGTTTCTGTCACCTTCTTTCTATGTTTCTCTACCTTTCTCTCTCTCTCTCTCTCTGTCTCTGTCTGTCTGTCTGTCTCTCTCTCTCACCCCTTCCCCTAATCTGAAGTGTTAGACAAGTACTTAACAGTTGAGATACCCATAATACTTCATTTCTCAACTCAAAGTATGCTACACCAGGAATTCAGCACTGTCTGAATGTGGGAGCTTACATCCTAAGGTAAGACATTAAGAGATGGGCTAATCTATTCTACAATGGAAAGATACAAATAGGCTGGAGCTATGGACTGACCTTTCGACATCCATGTCCAGTACACAAGCAGTTCCAGAAGCCAAATTTTCCACCTTCTGCACCCTACAAAGAATTTGATCCATACTCCCAGGGGGATAAAGAATAGGGAAGTTTCCAGTGGAGGAGATGGGATACAGAATTCTGGTGGTGGGAACTGTATGGAATTATACGCCTGTTATATTACAATCTTGTTAATCATTAATAAATTACTACTACTACTACTACTAATAATAATAATAATGAGATGGGCTAGGTTAGAACTTTCCAGAGAGTACTTTTACCCAGGGCCCTCCATTTTCTACTCCATTCTCATTTGTTGAATGGGAGACTGTCAACCAGCTAAGTACCTATTGATAGCAACCAACTCAGACTATTGATCCCCTACATCATGACTTCATAAGGTTCAAACTTGAATATTCTTATAACAATTAATAAGTATCCAGATATTCTACCTCTCCCAAGCCCCAGAACACCCTGCTGATTTATCTGTCTGTATCTTGACTATTAATAGGGTGTTGATATTTAAATTTGATTACAGCTTCTATTTTAAAATCTCAATTTCCCCACCTTCTAGTCTGGATAAGAAACTGTCAATCTTGGCAAAACTGACACTTTGGACCATTTAGTACTTTGCTGAGAGGGTGTCCTATATATAGTGGAATGTTTATTGGCATTCTTATGCTCTGCTCACTACAAGTCCCATGTTTTTCCATTAGAAAAATTTTCTCCTCCTGCCTTTGGCAACTGTGACAACCAAAAATGTATCCCTTGATACTAAGCACTGATGTGAGAATTAGGAGAACTGGGTTAATGCTTACCAATTCCATCATGCACAAATTATGTAGCTTTTTGTGGGTTTCCATTGTTATAAAGCATATTTCAATTTAAATAGATGGCGCTGAATAGTCTTATTCAGTTCTGAAAGTTACTAGTTCTAAAGGCTTTTGAGTAAAGGAAACTATGATCATATAAAAAAGAAAATACAGTGCTGGTGTGGACAGTTCTATTTGGATGGTTTTCAGTGAATATTTGTCAAGTATTTGAGTGACTGGCTCACTGAAAGCATCCTTCATTGAACTTGCAGTGCAGTATCATATATGCAGTGGTCAACTCAGTGCTTGCCTGGTGATGTTATCTTTCTAATAATTTTATGTTCAGAACTTAGAGCCTGGTGTCAACTGCTTTGCCATTGTTTTGTTTCAAAGGTAAGTGAGGACTGGTGTCCTCAGCTACCCACCGAAGCTATCTATTATCAATGTGGATGCAGGGTGCAGAAAAGGCAGAGACATTCTTTGTCTTCACTTGGGGAACCCAAGAGATCAGGTATTTGAGAGGAAGTTCCTCTTGACTCTAAAGAATACATCATGCTCTTCTCTCAACAGATCACTGAGCCAGAAAGTCAGACACATATTTCCATCTACATCAGGCTAACATCTGCACTGAAGTTTTACTGTTCAGAACAGAAACCCTTGAACAATGTACTAGGGATGCTGAACTGCACCCCTACAATCAAAAACATGAGCATAAAATTTGACTTTTCCTTAACTTCATTAGTAGCCTGATGCTGATTGAAAGACTTGCTGATAACATGCAGAGTTGATTAATATATGTTTGTAGTGTACCATATTCTTTTATTTCCAAGTAAGATACTCTAGGTAAGTCTTTATTATTCTGAATTTGGTATTGTTTAAGTATAAATTTGCAATAGACCATGTCACAGAAACATGAGAAGAGTTTCCTTGAAGATCATGTATGCTCAATGTTGAAATTTAAATATTAAAATACAAAAGAAAAGTCTCTGATGAGTCCCTTTGTTTCCATCAAGAGTTGTTACAGTTTTCCTATTTTAGCACACATTTTAATATGAAATTCATTTATTTAAATGAGTTTATTATTACATTTTATTTATTTTTTTCCCCTAATCTCTATATTGGGGGAAATAGTGATATACAAGATAGTAGTTCCATGAGCATGGTTTCTCTTCTCTCAAGTGTTAAGTGTCTATGTTCTATTCCTACCAACAAATGAAGTCTTCCTCTACCATCATGCACTGGGTCCTCAACACCATATCCATCCTCCCAATACTTACCCCTTCCTTTGGAATCCTTGGCTCTGTTGCAATAGACCACAGCTTGGTGCTATATTCATACCATAAAGAAAGGTTTAAAAAATCACTATGAAGGGAAAATTCAATTTACAGTACTGTAAATTGCAATGAAAAAGATCCACATACAGGTGGAAACATATATGATTATGTATATAGTTACAAAGTGTAATGCATATGATGTTTAAGGGTCAAGTGTATGTATCTAAAAAACCCAGAAGGACACTCACATTTCTAAGTCTTTTGTCAGAGGGACAGCACACCATATCTACTGGATGACTCCAGGTCCCCCAGCACGTGCTTGGGGTACAGGTTCACATAGAGCTGTATTCTTTCTCAGAGTAAGAGAGGGGAATGGGAAAAGTCTTTTGTCCTGTCTCATGTAGAAATTGTTCTATGTATTCAGTCAATAAACTGTATCAAGGGAAGTCCTTTTAGATGGACTATTTCCTGCCCACCTGGGCTTGCAAATACTGCTATTCTCTCTCTCTCTCTTTCTCTCTCTGACAAAAAAAGTATTGTATGGAAGTTAAGTATTACAATGTTAGTAATTATGGTTGCCAATAAGTTTGCCAGACTAGTGTCTGTTAGAGTGATAACTGATTACAGAAATATGTATTGGGGGCTAGAAAGATAGTTCACTGGGTAGGACATGAGCCTTGTCATGCACTCAGCCCAGGTTAGAACCTGGTACCCCATACTAGGTGTCATGGTACTTTGGGAGGATTCAGTGCTGTGGTCTCTCTCTCTCTCTGTCTGTCTGTGTGTCTCTGTCTCTCTATGTGTGTTTCTTTATTTAAAAAAAAAAATTTATTTATAAAAAGGAAACACTGACAAAAAACCATAGGATAAGAGGGGTACAACTCCACACAATTCCCACCACAAGAATTCTATTTCAGGTGGTTCGCTTCCTAACAAAGTCCCAAAACCTAGATATAGTTCAGGTCCCCATGAGATAGAGCATATGGGCATGCAACCATAAATTAGGGAAAAATATATACCTGAAAGCAAAAGTGCACAGTAGTCTGCAGTGAGTCAATATATGCAGCAAGCAAGTAGAAAGACCTAAAAAGACACCATAAAGTTCCTAATGAAATAGTTTCTACTTAGACTTAGATACCCTCCTCACCTACTTCCTATTACAATTATCTCACTCACTCCAAAGCTAACCTTATCAAAGTAAGGACTGCAAAAGCTGAATAAGGGCAAGAGACTGGAATACTTTAACAATGACTCTTTAGTCACTATCAGGCCACCCCATCAGCTGGGGCCCTAGTCGGGGAATCCTGAGATTCCCAAACAGACATGATGGAACTAGACCTTGAATAGATCCCTCTTTCCATTGTTACCAGTCATGTCTATCAGGAACAACACAGTAGATCCCTTTGTGGGCCCCCATAGACTTTCCTCTCAAAGTGGATCAACAAAGGCAGAGAACGTTCCATCCTCCAAAGGGAGGCTGGAC